>NW_026610814.1:160814-235814 GCF_029499605.1 Hyla sarda | reverse complement strand
ACCTGGGGGTGTCCTGTGGAGAGTCTCATGGAGGGTAATAGACCTGGGGATGTCCTGTGGGGAGTCTCATGGAGGGTGATAGACCTGGGGTGTCCTGTGGGAGAGTCTCATGGAGGGTGATAGACCTGGGGTGCCCTGTGGAGAGTCTCATGGAGGGTGATAGCCCTGGGGTGTCCTGTGGGGAGTCTCATGGAGGGTGATAAACCTGGGAGTGTCCTGTGGAGAGTCTCCCCCCCCACAAGACTTCCCAAAGGACACCCCCAGGGTCTATCACCCTCCATGAGACTCTCCACAGGACAAACCCAGGTCTATCACCCTCAATGAGACTCTCCACAGGTCTATCACCATCCATGAGACTCCCCACAGGACCACCTAGGTCTTTCACCCTCCATGAGACTCTCCACAGGACACCCCAGGTCTATCACCCTCCATGAGACTCCCCACAGGACATCCCCAGGTCTATCACCCTCCATGAGACTCTTCACAAGACACCCCCCATGTTTATCACCCCCCCATGAAACTCTCCACAGGACACCCCCAGGTCTATCACCCTCCATGAAACTCTCCACAGGACACTCCAGGTCTATCACCCTCCAAGAGACTCTCCACAGGACAACCCAGGTCTATCACCCTCCATGATACTCTCCACAGGACACCCCCCAGGTCTATCACCCACCATAAGACTCTTCACAAGACACACCAGGTCTATCACTCTCCACAGGACACCCCAGAATACCCCCCAGAAGACTCTTCACACAATCACCCCCCAGAAGACTCGCGAGAGAGCGAGAGAGAGAAGAGAGAGAGAGAGAGAAGAAGAGAGCGAGAGAGAGAGAGAGAAAAAGAGAGAGCGAGAGAGAAAGAGAGCGAGAGAGAGAGAAAGAGAAAAAGAGAGAGAAAAAGAGAGAGAGATAAAGAGAAAAAGAGAGAGAAAAAGAGAGAGAGAGAAAGAGAAAAGAGAGAGAGAAAGAGAAAAAGAGAGAGAGAGAGAGAGAGAGAGAAAGAGAAAAAGAGAGAGAGCGAGAGAAAGAAAGAAAGAGAGAAAGAGAGAGAAAAAGAGAGAGAGAGAGAAAGAGAGAGGGAGAAGAGAGAGAGAAAAAGAGAGAGAGAAAAGAGAAAGAGAGAGAGAGAGAAAAAGAGAGAGAAAAAGAGAAAGAGAGAGAGAGAAAGAGAGAGAGAAAAAGAGAAAGAGAGAGAGAGAAAAAAAGAGAGAGAGAGAGAGAGAGAGAAAAAGAGAGAGAGAGAGAGAGAGAGAAAAAGAGAGAGAGAGAGAGCGAGAGAGAGAGAAGAGAGCGAGAGAGAGAGAGAAAAAGAGAGAGAGAGAGAGAGAGAAAGAAAAAGAGAGAAAAAGAGAGAGAGAGAAGAAAAAGAGAGAGAAGAAAGATGAGAGAGAGAGAGAGAAGAGAGAGAGAGAGAAAAAGAAGAGAGAGAGAGAGAGAGAGAGAGAGAGAGAGAGAGAGAGAGAGAGAGAGAGAGAGAGGGAGAGAGGGAGAGAGGGGAGAGAGGGGGAGAGGGGGAGAGGGAGAGAGGAGAGGGGAGAGGGGGAGGGAGAGGGGGAGGGAGAGGGGAGAGGGAGAGGGGGAGGGAGAGGGGGAGGGAGAAGGGAGGGAGGAGGAGGGAGAGAGGGAGAGAGAGGGAGAGAGAGGGAAAGGGAGGGAGAAAGAGAGAAAGGGAGGGAGAAAAGAGAGATAGACAAAGACAAAGATAGATAGATACATATGAGATAGATAGATATGAGATAGATAGAGAAGAAAGGATGACCGCAGCACTCGGTAGTAGTGAAAAATCAAAAAAGTGGCTTTATTCCAAAAGCAAAAAAAAGCGAGGTTTCGGTGTTCTCACAATACAATTCTCAAGCTTTTTTTTGCTTTTGGAATAAAGCCACTTTTTTGATTTTTCACTACTACCGAGTGCTGCGGTCATCCTTTCTTCTCTGCATGAATTGGACCCATGACCAGGGTCCCAAGACTGCTTGCACCATACCTATCCTCTCGGAAGTGCTGCTGCTTATCGCTTTAATCTCTAGATAGATAGATAGATAGATAGATAGATAGATAGATAGATATGAGATAGATAGTAGTTTAGATACCCTCGTAATATACAAACCATTTTAGTTCATATTCACAACAATGCCCACATCTACTATAGAAAACCTCCAAAGATAGGAAAGCAAAGAATAAACAAGCAGGGACATGATCTCATAACCTAATGTCTGCAAAAGAACATTTATGCCCCGGAGATGACTGGAACAACAAAGGGACCATTTACAGAATAATGGGAGCGTAAAAACACAACTCTGCCCCCAAGGGATGTCCTGTGGAGAGTCTCACGGAGGGTGATAGACCTGGTGTGTCCTGTGGAGAGTCTCATGGAGGGTGATAGACCTGGGGAGTGTCCTGTGGAGAGTCTCACGAGAGGGTGATAGACCTGGTGTGTCCTGTGGAGAGTCTCATGGAGGGTGATAGACCTGGGGGTGTCCTGTGGAGAGTCTCATGGAGGGGTGATAGACCTGGGGGTGATCTGTGGAGAGTCTCATGGAGGGTGATAGACCTGGGGGTGTCCTGAGGAGTCTCATGGAGAGTGATAGACCTGGGGGTGATCTGTGGAGAGTCTCATGGAGGGGTGATAGACCTGGGGGTGTCCTGAGGAGTCTCATGGAGAGTGATAGACCTGGGGTGATCTGTGGAGAGTCTCATGCAGGGTGATAGACCTGGGGTGTCCTGTGGAGAGTCTCATGGAGGGTAATAGACCTGGGGATGTCCTGTGGGGAGTCTCATGGGAGGGTGATAGACCTGGGGTGTCCTGTGGAGAGTCTCATGGAGGGTGATAGACCTGGGGTTGCCCTGTGGAGAGTCTCATGGAGGGTGATAGCCCTGGGGTGTCCTGTGGGGAGTCTCATGGAGGGTGATAAACCTGGGAGTGTCCTGTGGAGAGTCTCCCCCCCCCCCACAAGACTTCCCAAAGGACACCCCCAGGTCTATCACCCTCCATGAGACTCTCCACAGGACAACCCAGGTCTATCACCCTCAATGAGACTCTCCACAGGTCTATCACCATCCATGAGACTCCCCACAGGACACCCTAGGTCTTTCACCCTCCATGAGACTCTCCACAGGACACCCCAGGTCTATCACCCTCCATGAGACTCCCCCACACAGGACAGTCCCCAGGTCTATCACCCTCCATGAGACTCTTCACAAGACACCCCCCATGTTTATCACCCCCCATGAAACTCTCCACAGGACACCCCAGGTCTATCACCCTCCATGAAACTCTCCACAGGACACTCCAGGTCTATCACCCTCCAAGAGACTCTCCACAGGACAACCCAGGTCTATCACCCTCCATGATACTCTCCACAGGACACCCCCCAGGTCTAATCACCCACCATAAGACTCTTCACAAGACACACCAGGTCTATCACTCTTCCACAGGACACCCCAGAATACCCCCCAGAAGACTCTTCACACAATCACCCCCAGAAGACTCTTCACAGGACACCCCAGGTCTATCACCCTCCATGAGACTCTCCACAGGACACCCCAGGTCTATCACCCTCAATGAGACTCTCCACAGGTCTATCACCATCCATGAGACTCCCCACAGGACACCCTAGGTCTTTCACCCTCCATGAGACTCTCCACAGGACACCCCAGGTCTATCACCCTCCATGAGACTCTTCACAAGACACCCCCATGTTTATCACCCCCCATGAAACTCTCCACAGGACACCCCAGGTCTATCACCCTCCATGAAACTCTCCACAGGAAACCCCAGGTCTATCACCCTCCATGAGACTCTCCACAGGACACTCCAGGTCTATCACCCTCCAAGAGACTCTCCACAGGACAACCCAGGTCTATCACCCTCCATGATACTCTCCACAGGACACCCCCAGGTCTATCACCCACCATAAGACTCTTCACAAGACACACCAGGTCTATCACTCTCCACAGGACACCCCAGGTCAATCACCCCCAGAAGACTCTTCACAGGACACCCCAGGTCTATCACCCTCCATGAGACTCTCCACAGGACACCCCAGGTCTATCACCCTGCATGAGACTCTCCACAGATCACCCCAGGTCTATCACCCTCCATGAGACTCTCCACAGGACACCCCAGGTCTATCACCCTTGATGAGACTCTCCACAAGACATGTCAACATCCCCAGGTCTATCACCCTCCATGAGACTCTCCACAGTACACCCCCAGGTCAATCACTCTCCATGAGACTCTCCACAGGACACCCCAGGTCTATCATCCTCCATGAGACTCCCCACAGGACACCCCCAGGTCTATCACCCTCCATGAAACTCTCCATAGGACATCCCAGGTCTATCACCCTCCACGAGACTTCCCACAGGACACCCCCCAGGTCTATAACCCTCCATGAGACTCTCCACAGGACACCCCAGGTCTATCACCCTTCATGAGACTCTCCACAGGACAACCCAGGTCTATCACCCTCCATGAGACTCCCCACAGTACACCCCCAGGTCTATCACCCTCCGTGAGACTCCCCACAGGACACCCCAGGTCTATCACCCTCCATGAGACTCTCCACAGGACACCCCAGGTCTATCACCCTCCATGAGACCCTCCAGAGACCACAAGCCTTAGCCATCCCACAGGCCTCCACCCTGTTTCACTATATGTGTTCCCTCTGGTGGTCTTGGTCTACATCTTCCTGGATATACCTGCTAGGATTCGGCAGGCTGGATGTGGATCCTCTGTGTCAGCGAGGGATTGGCGTGGACCTGGCCCGGCTGAGAGGGATATTGCAGCGCACCCGGTCAGCAGGTCTGACCGGGGCGCTGCAAATGCGAGGATGCTGCGAGCGCTCCGGGGAGGAGCGGGGACCCGGAGCGCTCGGCGTAACAGTACCCCCCCCCCTTGGGTCTCGGGCTGGTTCCTCGAAGACACTACGAACCTCAGCGAAGAAGGACTGAACAGTGGCAGTGACAGGATCATTGCGGTCCCAGAGCAGTGTGGCCCATGACAAGGCCTTCCCAGACAAGAGACTAACCACGAAAGCCACCTTTGACGGTTCTGTGGGAAATTGGTCCGACAACATCTCCAAATGTAGGGAACATTGAGACAGGAAACCACGGCAGAGTTTAGAGTCCCCACCATATTTGTCTGGCAGGGACAAGCGGAGGTTCGGAGCGGGCACTCGCTGCGGAGGAGGTGCAGGAGCTGGCGGAGGAAATGGTTGCTGCTGTAGCTGAGGCAGAAGTTGCTGTAGCATGGCGGTCAACTTTGACAGCTGCTGTCCTTGTTGGGCGAACTGTTGTCCTAGTTGCGCTATCTGTTGAGACTGCTGGGCGACCACCGTGGTAAGGTCAGCGACAACTGGCAGCGGGACCTCAGCGGGATCCATGGCCGGATCTACTGTTAGGATTCGGCAGGCTGGATGTGGATCCTCAGTGTCAGCGAGGGATTGGCGTGGACCGTACCGGTGGACCGGTTCTAGGTTGCTACTGGTATTCACTAGTGTTGCTCGCGAATATTCGCAATTCGAATATTATTCGCGAATATCGCATATTCGCGAATTCGCGAATTTCGCGAATATAGCGCTATATATTCGTAATTACGAATATTCGTTTTTATTTTTTTAATTTTTATTTTTTTATTCACAGTACACATCACAGTGATCTCCCCTCTCTGCTTCCAGCTTGTGTGGTGTAAAGAAGGCTGTAATACTACTGTGTGAGACCAGCTTGCGAAAATTCGCATATGCTAATTTTCGCATATGCGAATTTACGCACATGCTAATTTCGTATATGCTAATATTCACATATGTTAATTTTCGCAAACGCGAATATTCGCATATGCGAAAATAAATCGCGAATATAACGAATGTGCGAATATTCGCGAATATATGACGAATATTCGTCCATATATTCGCGAATATTCGCGAATTCGAATATGGCCTATGCCGCTCAACACTAGTATTCACCAGAGCCCGCAGCAAAGCGGGATGGTCTTGCTGCGGCGGTAGCAACCAGGTCGTATCCACCGGCAACGGCTCAACCTCGCTGACTGCTGAGAAGGCGTGGGACAGAAGGACTAGACAGAGGCGAGGTCAGACGTAGCAGAAGGTCAGGGCAGGCGACAAGGTTCGTAGTCAATGGTGATAGCAGAAGGTCTGGAAACACTGGTATGGCAAACACAGGAAACGCTTTCTCTAGGCACAAGGGCAACAAGATCCGGCAAAGCAGGCAAGGGGAAGTGAGGTTATAAGGGCGTGGAGCAGGTGGAAGCTAATTAGACTGATTGGGCCAGGCACCTGGCACTGGCCCTTTAAATCTTAGAGAGCTGGCGCGCGCCCTAAGGAGCAGAGCCGCGCGTGCCAGGACGTGACAGCCGGGGACCGAGACAGGTGAGTAGCTTGGGATGAGATTCGCGAGCGGGCGCATCCCGCTATGCAAATCGCATCCCCGCCGGCAGTGTCAGTGCAGCGCTCCCGGTCAGCGGGTCTGACCGGGGCGCTGCAGAGAGGGGAATGCCGCGAGCGCTCCGGGGAGGAGCAGGGACCCGGAGCGCTCGGCCTAACAATACCAGACAGGATATGATATACCAGACAGGATGTAACATACAGATGTACCAGAGAGGATATAACATACAGATATAACAGACAGGATACAACATACAGATATACCAGACAGGATATAACATACAGATATACCAGACAGGATCCAACATACAGATATACCAGACAGGATCCAACATACAGATATACCAGACAGGATCCAACATACAGATATACCAGACAGGATACAACATACAGATATACCAGACAGGATATAACATACAGATATACCAGACAGGATACAACATACAGATATAACAGACAGGATATAACATACAGATATACCAGACAGGATGTAACATACAGATATACCAGAGAGGATATAACATACAGATATACCAGACAGGATACAACATACAGATATACCAGACAGGATCCAACATACAGATATACCAGACAGGATGTAACATACAGATATACCAGACAGGATATAACATACAGATATACCAGACAGGATACAACATACAGATATACCAGACAGGATATAACATACAGATATACCAGAGAGGATATAACATACAGATATACCAGACAGGATCCAACATACAGATATACCAGACAGGATACAACATACAGATATACCAGAGAGGATATAACATACAGATATACCAGACAGGATACAACATACAGATATACCAGACAGGATCCAACATACAGATATACCAGACAGGATACAACATACAGATATACCAGACAGGATCCAACATACAGATATACCAGACAGGATACAACATACAGATATACCAGACAGGATATAACATACAGATATACCAGACAGGATATAACATACAGATATACCAGACAGGATACAACATACAGATATACCAGACAGGATACAACATACAGATATACCAGAGAGGATATAACATACAGATATACCAGACAGGATATAACATACAGATATACCAGACAGGATACAACATACAGATATACCAGACAGGATACAACATACAGATATACCAGAGAGGATATAACATACAGATATACCAGACAGGATATAACATACAGATATACCAGACAGGATATAACATACAGATATACCAGACAGGATCCAACATACAGATATACCAGACAGGATACAACATACAGATATACCAGAGAGGATATAACATACAGATATACCAGACAGGATACAACATACAGATATAACAGACAGGATACAACATACAGATATACCAGGCAGGATACAACATACAGATATACCAGAGAGGATATAACATACAGATATACCAGACAGGATACAACATACAGATATACCAGACAGGATACAACATACAGATATACCAGACAGGATCCAACATACAGATATACCAGACAGGATACAACATACAGATATACCAGACAGGATACAACATACAGATATACCAGACAGGATATAA
Organism: Hyla sarda; assembly: GCF_029499605.1. Classification (NCBI taxonomy): domain Eukaryota; kingdom Metazoa; phylum Chordata; class Amphibia; order Anura; family Hylidae; genus Hyla; species Hyla sarda. The sequence continues at coordinate 227,840 of NW_026610814.1, read as the reverse complement.
CATACAGATATACCAGACAGGATACAACATACAGATATAACAGACAGGATATAACATACAGATATACCAGACAGGATGTAACATACAGATATACCAGACAGGATGTAACATACAGATATACCAGACAGGATACAACATACAGATATACCAGACAGGATACAACATACAGATATACCAGAGAGGATATAACATACAGATATACCAGACAGGATATAACATACAGATATACCAGACAGGATATAACATACAGATATACCAGACAGGATCCAACATACAGATATACCAGACAGGATGTAACATACAGATATACCAGACAGGATATAACATACAGATATACCAGACAGGATACAACATACAGATATACCAGAGAGGATATAACATACAGATATACCAGACAGGATATAACATACAGATATAACAGACAGGATATAACATACAGATATACCAGACAGGATATAACATACAGATATACCAGACAGGATATAACATACAGATATACCAGACAGGATACAACATACAGATATACCAGACAGGATATAACATACAGATATACCAGAGAGGATATAACATACAGATATACCAGACAGGATCCAACATACAGATATACCAGACAGGATACAACATACAGATATACCAGACAGGATCCAACATACAGATATACCAGACAGGATCCAACATACAGATATACCAGACAGGATATAACATACAGATATACCAGACAGGATATAACATACAGATATACCAGACAGGATACAACATACAGATATAACAGACAGGATATAACATACAGATATACCAGAGAGGATATAACATACAGATATACCAGACAGGATATAACATACAGATATACCAGACAGGATATAACATACAGATATACCAGACAGGATATAACATACAGATATACCAGACAGGATACAACATACAGATATACCAGACAGGATCCAACATACAGATATACCAGACAGGATACAACATACAGATATACCAGACAGGATATAACATACAGATATACCAGACAGGATATAACATACAGATATACCAGACAGGATACAACATACAGATATACCAGACAGGATATAACATACAGATATACCAGACAGGATATAACATACAGATATACCAGACAGGATACAACATACAGATATACCAGACAGGATCCAACATACAGATATACCAGACAGGATACAACATACAGATATACCAGACAGGATCCAACATACAGATATACCAGACAGGATACAACATACAGATATACCAGACAGGATATAACATACAGATATACCAGACAGGATATAACATACAGATATACCAGACAGGATACAACATACAGATATACCAGACAGGATACAACATACAGATATACCAGAGAGGATATAACATACAGATATACCAGACAGGATATAACATACAGATATACCAGACAGGATACAACATACAGATATACCAGACAGGATACAACATACAGATATACCAGAGAGGATCCAACATACAGATATACCAGACAGGATATAACATACAGATATACCAGACAGGATATAACATACAGATATACCAGACAGGATCCAACATACAGATATACCAGACAGGATACAACATACAGATATACCAGAGAGGATATAACATACAGATATACCAGACAGGATACAACATACAGATATAACAGACAGGATATAACATACAGATATACCAGACAGGATATAACATACAGATATACCAGAGAGGATATAACATACAGATATACCAGACAGGATACAACATACAGATATAACAGACAGGATACAACATACAGATATACCAGGCAGGATACAACATACAGATATACCAGAGAGGATATAACATTCAGATATACCAGACAGGATACAACATACAGATATACCAGACAGGATACAACATACAGATATAACAGACAGGATATAACATACAGATATACCAGACAGGATACAACATACAGATATAACAGACAGGATATAACATACAGATATACCAGACAGGATACAACATACAGATATAACAGACAGGATATAACATACAGATATACCAGACAGGATATAACATACAGATATACCAGAGAGGATATAACATACAGATATACCAGACAGGATACAACATACAGATATAACAGACAGGATACAACATACAGATATAACAGACAGGATATAACATACAGATATACCAGACAGGATACAACATACAGATATAACAGACAGGATATAACATACAGATATACCAGACAGGATACAACATACAGATATACCAGAGAGGATATAACATACAGATATACCAGACAGGATACAACATACAGATATAACAGACAGGATATAACATACAGATATACCAGACAGGATACAACATACAGATATACCAGACAGGATACAACATACAGATATAACAGACAGGATATAACATACAGATATACCAGACAGGATACAACATACAGATATAACAGACAGGATATAACATACAGATATACCAGACAGGATACAACATACAGATATAACAGACAGGATATAACATACAGATATACCAGACAGGATACAACATACAGATATACCAGACAGGATACAACATACAGATATACCAGACAGGATCCAACATACAGATATACCAGACAGGATACAACATACAGATATACCAGACAGGATATAACATACAGATATACCAGACAGGATATAACATACAGATATACCAGACAGGATACAACATACAGATATACCAGACAGGATATAACATACAGATATACCAGACAGGATCCAACATACAGATATACCAGACAGGATATAACATACAGATATACCAGACAGGATATAACATACAGATATACCAGACAGGATCCAACATACAGATATACCAGACAGGATATAACATACAGATATACTAGAGAGGATATAACATACAGATATACCAGACAGGATACAACATACAGATATACCAGACAGGATCCAACATACAGATATACCAGAGAGGATATAACATACAGATATACCAGACAGGATACAACATACAGATATACCAGACAGGATACAACATACAGATATACCAGACAGGATACAACATACAGATATACCAGACAGGATACAACATACAGATATACCAGACAGGATCCAACATACAGATATACCAGACAGGATACAACATACAGATATAACAGACAGGATATAACACTGATTAAGCCTGCTGCGCCAATCAGTGGCACAGTGGCCCTTTAAATTGCAGTGACCCGGCGCGCGCGCGCCCTAAGGAGCGGGGCCTCGCGCGCCGAGACAAGACAGACGGGGAACGAGTCAGGTACGGGAGCCGGGAGGCGCATCGCGAGCGGGCGCCTCCCGCATCGCGAATCGCATCCCGGCTGAGAGGGATATTGCAGCGCACCCGGTCAGCAGGTCTGACCGGGGCGCTGCAAATGCGAGGATGCTGCGAGCGCTCCGGGGAGGAGCGGGGACCCGGAGCGCTCGGCGTAACAGTACCCCCCCCCCCCTTGGGTCTCCCCCTCTTCTTGGAGCCTGAGAACCTGAGGATAAGACTTTTGTCTAGAATGTTGTCCTCAGGTTCCCAGGATCTCTCCTCTGGGCCACAGCCCTCCCAATCCACCCAAAAAATGTATTGGTCCCTCCCGGTGTCCTGTAAGCTGTTCGGACGCCGCAATTTGCCCGCGGCGGTCCCGAACAGCCCGACTGAACAGCCGGGTTAGTGTCACTTTCCCTTCAGACGCGGCGGTCAGCTTTGATCGCCGGGTCTGAAGGGTTAATACAGGGCATCACCGCGATCGCTGATGTCCTGTATTAGCCTCGGGTCCCGGCCGTTGATGGCCACAGGAACCGCCGCGATAGGGGTGTATTCGCCGTATAAGACGCACCAACTTTCCCCCCCCAGTTTTGGGGAAGAAAAAGTGCGTCTTATACGGCGAAAAATATGGTATATAAAAAAGCTTTCTTCCTGGATAACCCCTTTAACCCCTTAACAGCCACGGACGTAAATGTACGTCCTGGTCTGGCGGGACTTCCCGCACCAGGACGTACATTTACGTCCTGCGTATGACCGCGAGCATCGGAAGGGTGCTCGCGTCATACACGGCAGGTTCCGGCTGCTAGCAGCAGCCGGGGATCCGCCCGTAATGGCCAACATCCGCGATCGCGCAGATGTCCGCCATTAACCCCTCAGATGCCGTGATCAATACAGATCACGGCATCTGCGGCATTGCGGTACTTTGATTGAATGATCGGATCGCCTGCAGCGCTGCCGTGGCGATCCGATCATCCAGCATGGCGGCCGGAGGTCCCCTCATCTGGCTCTGGCTGTCTCCTGGGGTCTTCTGCTCTGGTCTGAGATCGAGCAGACAATACAAGAAGATGACCGATAATACTGATCAATGCTGTGTCCTATGCATATCACTGCACGGTATTACCAATCAAATGATTGCCATAGATAGTCCCATATGGGGACATTAAAAGTGTAAAAAAAAAGTTGAAAAATCCCCTCCCCCAATAAAAATGAAAATCGTCAGTTTTTCCCCTTTTACCCCCAAAAAGCATACATTTATTTTTTTATAAACATATTTGGTATCGCCGCATGTGTAAATGTCCGAACTATCAAAATATAATGTTAAGGATCCCGTACGGTGAATGGCGTAAATGTAAAAAATAAAAAAAAGTCCAAAAATGCTGCTTTTTTTGTCACATTTTATTTAAAAAAAATATTTTTTTTTAAATGATCTAAAAGTTTTATACATGCAAATGTGGTATCTAAAAAAAGTACAGATGATGGCGCAAAAAATTAGCCCTCATACCGCCCTATATACGGAAAAATGAAAAAGTTATAGGTGGTCAAAATAGGGCGATTTTAGATTACTGATTTTGTACAAAAAGTTTTAGATTTTTTTTAAGCGGTACAGAAATATAAAAGTATCTAGACATGGGGATCGTTTTAACAGTCAAACAAAGAAGCTTTATTGTGGATTCAGAATGTTTGTAATATCACAGAATAAATAGTTATAGAAAGCATAATAGGTAAATCCTCACGGGCATTAAAGTACAACAACATAACAATCAAGTCTGTACCAACGTTACATAATTGCATAGTAAGTTTGCCTTTGCAATATTAACAATAAAAGATATACAAAGGGCTATAGAGTCCTGTCGCATCATTGGTCGGAGCCAAACCCCATTAGATAAAATAAGACAAAACACGACAGGGGACAACAGGGCGACACTCCTCCAAACTAATACAAAGTAAAACAGTGCGACATTGGGGGAGGACGAAATCCACGGCTCCCACACTACCTCAAACCTCTCCACAGTATCCTCCCTAATGGCGGATAACTTTTCATTCAACATAATAACATTGAAGAACCGGAGATAATGACAGAGCGGGTTTCTTCCATTGGGAAGCGATGTAGATACGTGTGGCTAAAAGACCCCCCCGCCAAGTATGGTACATAGTACCCCTTGCTCCACATTGACGAAAGCAATATGGTGATACAGAAGGGTAGATAGCATGTAGTTTCACCGGTACCATATAAGGTCTATGTAACACTTTAATGGACGTTTCTGACAAGGAAACTTGTAGGCTACCATTGCTAACAGATTCCCAACAAGCATGCCATTGTGGTAAAGACAATTCAGAAGGGGGATCCATTTCCCAATCGAACATAAACTTAAGCTTTCTATATACCGGTTTAGGAGTATTAAGATGAGCATACAATCTAGATAGTATGCCCGGCATACCGGGTGGGTATAAGTAGTAGGCTTCGAACGAGGTCGTGTGTACCTCCTGATGCCTCGATAGGAGGGAAGAGTAAAGGGAGAGGATCTGAGCCGCCCGAAACCGTTCGCCCTGAGGCACTGAATGTCTAGAGACCAAGAGATCCATTGAAATCAAGCGTTTCCTAATTAGAAAATCTGTGAGGCGTGTCAATTTGTTATCAATCCACCACCGGAACGCAGCAGGCTGTAACCTGGGGGGGTGTACAAAGGGTTAGCCATAAACAATAGGAGCGGGGAGGTGGGAGACTGCAGAGACAGCCTGAAACGGACCGATCTCCACAAGGAAAGCGCTTGTAGAGCAATCCATGCCGAGGAGGGTAGCAAAGAAGATATAGGGTCAGGCGACCAATGTATAGAAGAGTAAGAATAAGGGGAAAAAAGAGAAGATTCCAAAGAAACCAACATGGAGCCCCCCGAGAAACTTGTACTAATGCCAGCTGAGCCAGTCGAGCAGCATAATAATAGCTAATAAAATGTGGAACAGACATGATCCCTATCCTCTTATGGTAATGCGTAAGCGAGCGGCCAATCCTAGGACGTCTACCAAACCATAGATATGAAAAGACATCAGTCTGGAGCGCACGAAGATCATGCAACGGGACTGGTATGGGCAGGGTGCGAAATAGATACAGTAGGCGTGGTAACACTACCATTTTTACTACATTAATTCTTCCAACCAAGGATAAGTATGGTATATTCCAAATCAGATCGAATGTTTCTATATAAAGGAGGGTAATTGGCCTGATACAGCAATGACAACGATTAACTCCCAAATACGGAAGCCCTGCACTAGAGTCCCTAAATCCAAAGTTTAGTGTAGTCAGATGTTGAGTGGGTACGGGCACATTACAGTAAAGCACTTCTGACTTCGCAATATTTACCCTAAGGCCTGACCGCTCACCAAAATCAGTCAATAGTTTAAATAGATTAGGCAAAGAAACCACGGGTTGGTTAGGGTTAATAATAGATCGTCTGCAAACAAGCTCGTTTTGTACACTGACGATCCCACCATCAGACCACTAACAGGGCAGCCAATGGCTCCATTAATAACGCAAAAAGAGCAGGTGATAAAGGACAGCCCTGACGGGTACCTCTTTTGACAGTGATAGGTTTAGGAGTGGAGGTAGGTCATTTCAGGTAGGCTGTGGGTGAAGAATAGAGAAGGCGCAGAATATGGACAAATGGACCAGATAGGCCAAATCCCGAAAGCACTGCAAAGAGGTACGGCCAGGGGACACTATCAAACGCCTTCTCAATATCTAAAGCTGAGGCCAGCATAGGTGTGGAAGTAGTGTTCGAATAATGAATGAGGTCGAAAATGGTACGCGCATTATCAGGTGCCTGTCTGCCAAGGACATGGGATGCACCAACGCTGGAAGAAAACGGCTACGTCTGGAGGCAAGAATAGAAGTGAGCAATTTGGAATCTATATTCAGAAGAGAGATTGGGCGATAGTTAGCAGGAAGAGAAGGGTCTTCATGAGGTTTAGGTAGAACAGTGATAAGAGCATCAAGAAAATCAGGAGATAGGGAAGTAGCGGAAAACAAAGAGTTAAAAAAGGCAGTGAGATGAGGAAATAAAAAAGAAGAAAATATCTTATAGTACGGGGCCGAAAACCCGTCTGGGCCAGGTGACTTACCAGACTTCAAACGGTCAATCGCTATTTGTACCTCCTCCTCCTCCGAAATCGGGCCATTCAGATCCTCCCTATCCTCCGCAGACAGGGAAGGAGGAGAGGAGGTCATGTTTTTACGTTCATCAGCATTCGAGTTGCTAGTAGGGGAGTATAAAGAGGTATAGAAGTCCAAAAAAGCAGTGTAAATGTTATGAGGGTGCGAGGAGCGTAGACCGGGCCGCAGCTGGATGCATTGAGGCCAGTAGTTTATCGAGTTTGTTAGTGAATCTATAATAAGTGGCTCCAGTCCATCTAAGTGCCTACTCAACTCGTGTGGAGAGAAGTGCATCCAACTGCGTCCTAGTATCCATTAGGGACAAGGATGGGGACTGTTGATGAGCGTGTGTGAGTCTAGCCACCTTAAATTCCAGTGCCTTCTGCACTGCAGTCCTGTCCTTTTTAATCCCAGAGGATAGAGAAATCAACCTACCTCTGATGAACGGCTTATGGGCCAGCCAGATCCACTGGTGGTCAGAGTCAGGGGCAGTATTAGGCTAGGTTCAGACTACGGAATTTCCGACAGAAATTCAGTCGTAAAATCTCCGTCCGAAATTCCGCTTGCTAAAATGTCTAGTGTAGTGAATGGGTTTCCGTTCAAAAATTCACACTTCAGAATTTGTGAAGCGGAAAATCCGCTTAGAAAATCCGCTTAGAAATTTCCACCTGAAGAAAGGCATTGCTCTTTCTTCAGGCGGAAATCTGCGCGGATCACATTGCAGTCTATTGGAGACTGCAGTGTCCGCGCGGTCCTAGCGCCGACTGCTTCAGCCGGCGCTGGCCGCACACGGAATCTCCGGGCGGAAATTTTCTGCCTGGAGATTCCGTAGTGTGAACTGAGCCTTAGAGGCAAAGTAGGAAGCTAGGTCCCCTTCCATTTGCGTTTTAGCTCGGGGCATAGTCAGCAGGGATTCATTTAATTGGGCACTGTCATCAACTTTATTTTTTGATATGTTGTAGAACTTATGTACTACAACATATCTCTAATATACTTCCATTATTTTATTTCATTTTTTTTCATGGGGAAATTTACGTTTTTAAAAACCGGCCACTAGGGGTCACCCTCCTAGTGGGCGGCTGCAGTCTGACGTGACGGGGCTGCGCGCATTGGCTGGTTATAGTTGCGCGCAGCCCATTCATCCCCGGCCCCTGACATGTACACTGCAGTGGAGACGGCGCGCGCACACTAGTTATCAGTGCCGCGCTGATGCTCCACTACTAGTTTACAAGCCGGGGTAAGTCTGATTAAAAGTTATTAAAAGTAAAAGGGTTTTTTATGAAAGGAGGGGAGGGTTTTGAATAAAAACTAACCATTATAAACACACTCTCGGTCCCGGGTCTCGGGAGGTGTCTGTCGCTATGCCGGCTACTCCTATACTCCTCCTCCTCGGGTATCACATGTACAGATAAACAGGGAGGAGGAGACCCCGGAGCAGCCTGCCATGCGATTGGCTGATCATCTATGCGCGCTCCCGACGCGAGCGCAGCATCGATGAAGTGAGGGCGGAAGTCTTTACCTAGCAGGCTTCAGTGACGTGACGCCTGATGGGAAAGCCGGCTTCCGGGAGAGGAAAGAGCAGCAAGCAAGAAGACCAGAAGATGACCGCTATGTAAGTCCCCAAAAATTTTTTTAAAGGCAGGGAGGGGGTTAGGGATAGATGACCTATAGGTAGGGACAAAGTAAAATAAATATGAGATGGTGGGAGCCACTCTTTAAGCGCCATTTAAAAGGGGACGTGGTACGTTGACCAAAATCAAACGCTACTAAAACGAAGTCATGGTCCGACCAAGGCACCGGCACATGTCGTACATAAAGGAGGTGCTGCAGTGTCGGCGCATTGGTCAACACCCAATGGATCCTGGTATAACGGTGATGTGCAGGTGAGTAACACGAGTAGCCCCTGGAGTTCCCGTTGTGCCCCCTCCATAGCCATGGGGATCATTTTAATCGTATTGACCCGCAGAATAAAGAACACGTGTCATTTTTTTATTTTTTTTACCGTAAAGTGTATAGTGTGAAAACAAAACCCTCCAAAATGTGCCAAATTTGGGTTCTCATTTAAATTTCCTCCCTAAAATTATTATATTTTTTTTTTTGGGTTCGCCGTACAATTTATGGTACAATGAGAGGTTTCATTGCAGAGTACAATTGGTCGCGCAAAAACAAACAAACCCTTATGTGGGTCTGTAGATGGAAATATAAAGGAGAGTTATGGATTTTAGGAGGCGAGGAGGAAAAAAACGAAAACGCAAAAATAAAATTGGCCTGGTCCTTAAGGGGTTAAGTCCAGTCATTGCTCTATTGCTTATGTATAGAAGTACACAGTACTATGCCTCGTGTGGACTTGTTATATTGAGTAACATTTTGGTGTTTTGATTGACGGCTATATTACTATTTGTCCTCACTCATTGAGGCACTACTAACTCAGCACAGCCATTTTGTTTGGCGTACACCTACCGTATTTTTCGCCATATGAGACGCACCGGCGTATAAGACGCTCCCAATTTTAAAGGTGCAAAATCTAGAAAAAAAAAAGGATTCTGAACCCAACAGTGATCTTCAACCTGCGGACCACCAGATGTTGCAAAACTACAACTCCCAGCATGCCCGGACAGCCAACGGCTGTCCGGGCATGCTGGGAGTTGTAGTTTTGCAACATCTGGAGGGCCGCAGGTTGAGGACCACTGGTATAGGAGGTAATACTCACATGTCCGCGCCGCTCCGGACCCGTCACCGCTGCCCTGGATGTCGCTCCATCGCTGTCGCCGCGTCCCCGACTCTTCGGACGTTTTCTTCCCGGGATCCTCGCTCTCCGTCGCCGCCATCACGTCGCTACGCACGCCATTCCTATTGGATGACGGGACGGCGCGCGCGACGATGTGATGACGCCGAAGGAGAGCGCCGGCCATGCAGGGGATCCCGGCACGGAGCAGACACCGAGGAGGCAGGTAAGGTCCCTCCCGGTGTCCTGTAAGCTGTTCGGGACGCCGGGATTTTTTGTTGTTAATTTTCTGGGGTTGCGCTTTTTTTTGGGTTGTTTTGGTCCTCCCTTAGCTTTGGCTGTGGGTGACTACAAACTCGGAGGGGAAGGGATGATTTGTATATGTTTTTAGTTAAATTAAACAAAACACGAGTCCCCTGATAACCTTCAGGAGTCACATGATATCCCATAAACCCCTGCACTGTGTAAGAAGGGAACGTTCACGATCCTGTGTGTTCTGTTTGTTTTGCAACTCTCTTGGCTTCAGGACTTGTGTTTCTAAGGTGAGGAACTGCGGTACTGGCATAGAGCACCCAAGAGTGATCGTCCAACCCCAGTACCTCATATACAGTGCCAATCATAATACCCCGCACACTGCACTAATCCCTAGGCTCATACAGGTACAGCTGCACAGTCCTCTCTATCCCCTCCCTGCACTCAAATCTATGATCATAGAGAGAACTGTGTGGTCATACAGTTACAGCTGCACAGTCATCTCTATCCCCTCCCTGCACTCAAATCTATGATCATAGAGAACTTATTTATGGGGGGGGCACTCTACTGGGTGTATTATTTATAGGGATCACTCTGCTGGTTGTATTATTTATGGGGGCACTCTGCTGGATGTATTATTTATGGGGGGCACTCTGCTGGATGTATTATTTATGGGGGGAACTCTTCTGGATATATTATTTATGGGGATCACTCTGCTGGTTGTATTATTTATGGGGGCACTCTGTTTGATGTATTATTTATGGGGGCACTCTGCTGGATGTATTATTTATGGGGGCACTCTGCTGGATGTATTATTTATGGGGAGCACTCTGCTGGTTGTATTATTTATGGGGAGCACTCTGCTGGTAGTATTATTTATGGGGAGCACTCTGCTGGATGTATTATTTATGGGGGCACTCTGCTGGATGTATTATTTATGGGGGCACTCTACTGGATGTATTATTTATGGGGGGCACTCTGCTGGTTGTATTATTTATGGGGGGCACACTGCTGGATGTATTATTTATAGGGAGCATTCTGCTGGGTGTATTATTTATGGGGAGCACTTTGCTGGATGTATTATTTATGGGGAGCACTCTGTTGAATGTATTATTTATGGGGAGCACTCTGTTGAATGTATTATTTATGGGGAGCACTCTGCTGGATATATTATTTATGGGGAGCACTCTGCTGGATGTATTATTTATGGGGGGCACTTTGCTGGATGTATTATTTATGGGGAGCACTCTGCTGAATGTATTATTTATGGGGAGCACTCTGCTGGATGTATTATTTATGGGGGGCACTCTGCTGGATATATTATTTATGATGAGCACTCTGTTGGTTGTATTATTTATGGGGAGCACTCTGCTGGATGTATTATTTAGGGGAACACTCTGCTGGTTGTATTATTTATGGGGAGCACTCTGCTGGATGTTTTATTTATGGGGAGCACTCTGCTGGTTGTATTATTTATGGGGGGCACTCTGCTGGATGTATTATTTATGGGGGGCACTCTGCTGGATGTATTATTTATGGGGGACACTCTGCTGGATGTATTATTTATAGGGAGCATTCTCCTGGGTGTATTATTTATGGGGAGCATTCTGCTGGATGTTTTATTTATGGGGGGCACTTTACTGGATGTATTATTTATGGGGAGCACTCTGCTGAATGTATTATTTATGGGGAGCACTCTGCTGGATGTATTATTTATGGGGAGCACTCTGCTGGATATATTATTTATGGGGAGCACTCTGTTGGTTGTATTATTTATGGGGAGCACTCTGCTGGATGTATTATTTAGGGGAACACTCTGCTGGTTGTATTATTTATGGGGAGCAATCTGCTGGTTGTATTATTTATGGGGGGCACTCTGCTGGATGTATTATTTATGGGGGGCACTCTGCTGGATGTATTATTTAGGGGAACACTCTGCTGGTTGTATTATTTATGAGGGGGGGGCACTCTGCTGGATGTATTATTTATGGGGGGGGCACTATGCTGGATGTATTATTTATGGGGGGCACTCTGCTGGATGTATTATTTATAGGGAGCATTCTGCTGGGTGTATTATTTATGGGGAGCACTTTGCTGGATGTATTATTTATGGGGAGCACTCTGCTGAATGTATTATTTATGGGGAGCACTCTGCTGGATATATTATTTATGGGGAGCACTCTGCTGGATGTATTATTTATGGGGGGCACTTTGCTGGATGTATTATTTATGGGGAGCACTCTGCTGAATGTATTATTTATGGGGAGCACTCTGCTGGATATATTATTTATGGGGAGCACTCTGTTGGTTGTATTATTTATGGGGAGCACTCTGCTGGATGTGTTATTTAGGGGAACACTCTGCTGGTTGTATTATTTATGGGGAGCACTCTGCTGGATGTTTTATTTATGGGGAGCAATCTGCTGGTTGTATTATTTATGGGGGGCACTCTGCTGGATGTATTATTTATGGGGGGGACTCTGCTGGATGTATTATTTATGGGGGACACTCTGCTGGATGTATTATTTATAGGGAGCATTCTCCTGGGTGTATTATTTATGGGGAGCATTCTGCTGGATGTATTATTTATGGGGGGCACTTTACTGGATGTATTATTTATGGTGAGCACTCTGCTGAATGTATTATTTATGGTGAGCACTCTGCTGGTTGTATTATTTATGGGGAGCACTCTGCTGGATATATTATTTATGGGGAGCACTCTCTTGGTTGTATTATTTATGGGGAGCACTCTGCTGGATGTATTATTTAGGGGAACACTCTGCTGGTTGTATTATTTATGGGGAGCAATCTGCTGGTTGTATTATTTATGGGGGGCACTCTGCTGGATGTATTATTTATGGGGGGGCACTATGCTGGATGTATTATTTATGGGGGGCACTCTGCTGGATGCATTATTTATGGGGAGCAATCTGCTGGATGTATTATTTATGGGGGGCACTCTGCTGGATGTATTATTTATGGGGGGCACTCTGCTGGATGTATTATTTATAGGGAGCATTCTGCTGGGTGTATTATTTATGGGGAACATTCTGTTGGATGTATTATTTATGGGGAGCACTCTGCTGGTTGTATTATTTATGGGGGGGCACTCTGCTGGATGTATTATTTATAGGGAGCATTCTGCTGGGTGTATTATTTATGGGGAGCACTTTGCTGGATGTATTATTTATGGGGAGCACTCTGCTGAATGTATTATTTATGGGGAGCACTCTGCTGGATATATTATTTATGGGGAGCACTCTGCTGGATGTATTATTTAAGGGGGGCACTTTGCTGGATGTATTATTTATGGGGAGCACTCTGCTGAATGTATTATTTATGGGGAGCACTCTGCTGGATATATTATTTATGGGGAGCACTCTGTTGGTTGTATTATTTATGGGGAGCACTCTGCTGGATGTATTATTTAGGGGAACACTCTGCTGGTTGTATTATTTATGGGGAGCACTCTGCTGGATGTTTTATTTATGGGGAGCATTCTGCTGGATGTATTATTTATGGGGAGCACTCTGCTGGATATATTATTTATGGGGAGCACTCTGCTGGATGTATTATTTATGGGGAGCACTCTGCTGGATGTATTATTTAGGGGAACACTCTGCTGGTTGTATTATTTATGGGGAGCACTCTGCTGGATGTATTATTTATGGGGAGCACTCTGTTGGTTGTATTATTTATGGGGAGCACTCTGCTGGATGTATTATTTAGGGGAACACTCTGCTGGTGGTATTATTTATGGGGAGCACTCTGCTGGATGTTTTATTTATGGGGAGCAATCTGCTGGTTGTATTATTTATGGGGGCACTCTGCTGGATGTATAATTTATGGGGGGCACTCTGCTGGATGTATTATTTATGGGGGACACTCTGCTGGTTGTATTATTTATGGGGAGCACTCTCCTGGATATATTATTTATGGGGAGCACTCTGTTGGTTGTATTATTTATGGGGAGCACTCTGCTGGATGTATTATTTAGGGGAACACTCTGCTGGTTGTATTATTTATGGGGAGCAATCTGCTGGTTGTATTATTTATGGTGGGCACTCTGCTGGATGTATTATTTATGGGGGGCAATCTGATGGTTGTATTATTTATGGGGGGAACTCTGCTGGATGTATTATTTATGGGGGGGCACTATGCTGGATGTATTATTTATGGGGGGCACTCTGTTGGTTGTATTATTTATGGGGGGCACTTTGCTGGATGTATTATTTATGGGGAGCACTCTGCTGGATATATTATTTATGGGAAGCACTCTGCTGGATGTATTATTTATGGGGGGCACTCTGCTGGTTGTATTATTTATGGGGGCACTCTGCTGGTTGTATTATTTATGGGGGGGCACTATGCTGGATGTATTATTTATGGGGGGCACTCTGCTGGATGCATTATTTATGGGGAGCACTCTGCTGGATATATTATTTATGGGGAGCACTCTGTTGGTTGTATTATTTATGGGGAGCACTCTGCTGGATGTATTATTTAGGGGAACACTCTGCTGGTTGTATTATTTATGGGGAGCACTCTGCTGGATGTTTTATTTATGGGGAGCAATCTGCTGGTTGTATTATTTATGGGGGGCACTCTGCTGGATGTATTATTTATGGGGGGCACTCTGCTGGATGTATTATTTATGGGGGACACTCTGCTGGATGTATTATTTATAGGGAGCATTCTCCTGGGTGTATTACTTATGGGGAGCATTCTGCTGGATGTTTTATTTATGGGGGGCACTTTACTGGATGTATTATTTATGGGGAGCACTCTGCTGAATGTATTATTTATGGGGAGCACTCTGCTGGTTGTATTATTTATGGGGAGCACTCTGCTGGATATATTATTTATGGGGAGCACTCTGTTGGTTGTATTATTTATGGGGAGCACTCTGCTGGATGTATTATTTAGGGGAACACTCTGCTGGTTGTATTATTTATGGGGAGCAATCTGCTGGTTGTATTATTTATGGTGGGCACTCTGCTGGATGTATTATTTATGGGGGGCAATCTGATGGTTGTATTATTTATGGGGGGAACTCTGCTGGATGTATTATTTATGGGGGGGCACTATGCTGGATGTATTATTTATGGGGGGCACTCTGTTGGTTGTATTATTTATGGGGGGCACTTTGCTGGATGTATTATTTATGGGGAGCACTCTGCTGGATATATTATTTATGGGAAGCACTCTGCTGGATGTATTATTTATGGGGGGCACTCTGCTGGTTGTATTATTTATGGGGGCACTCTGCTGGTTGTATTATTTATGGGGGGCACTCTGCTAGATGTATTATTTATGGGGAGCACTCTGCTGGTTGTATTATTTATGGGGATCACTCTGCTGTATGTATTATTTATGGGGGAACTCTGCTGTATGTATTATTTATGGGGAGCACTCTGCTGGATGTATTATTTATGGGGGCACTCTGCTGTATGCATTACTTATGGGGAGCACTCTGCTGTATGTATTATTTATGGAGAGCACTCTGCTGGACGTATTATTTATGGGGGCACTCTACTGTATGTATTATTTATGGGGAGCACTCTGCTGGATGTATTATTTATGGGGGCACTCTGTTGGTTGTATTATTCATGGGGAGCACTCTGCTGGATGAATTATTCATGGGGAGCACTCTGCTGGATGAATTATTTATGGGGAGCACTCTGCTGGATGAATTATTTATGGGGAGCACTCTGCTGGATGAATTATTTATGGGGAGCACTCTGCTGGATGAATTATTTATGGGGAGCACTCTGCTGGATGAATTATTTATGGGGAGCACTCTGCTGGATGAATTATTTATGGGGAGCACTCTGCTGGATGAATTATTTATGGGGAGCACTCTGCTGGATGAATTATTTATGGGGAGCACTCTGCTGGATGAATTATTTATGGGGAGCACTCTGCTGGATGAATTATTTATGGGGAGCACTCTGCTGGATGTATTATTTATGGGGAGTACTCTGCTGGATGTATTATTTATGGGGGCACTCTGCTGGATGTATTATTTATGGGGGGCACTCTGCTGGATGTATTATTTATGGGGGGCACTTTGCTAGATATATTTATGGGGAGCACTCTGCTGGTGGTATTATTTATGGGGGCACTCTGCTGGATGTATTAATTATGGGAAGGACCCTGCTGGATGTATTAATTATGGGGAGCACTCTGCTGGTTGTATTATTTATGGGGAGCACTCTGCTGGATGTATTATTTATGGAGGCACTCTGCTGGATGTATTACTTATGGGGGCACTTTGCTAGATATATTATTTATGGGGAGCACTCTGCTGGTTGTATTATTTATGGGGGCACTCTGCTGGATGTATTATTTATGGGGAGTACTCTGCTGGATGTATTATTTATGGGGAGCACTCTGCTGGTTGTATTATTTATGGGGAGCACTCTGCTGGATGTATTATTTATGGGGGCACTCTGCTGGATGTATTATTTATGGGGGGCACTTTGCTAGATATATTATTTATGGGGGACACTCTGCTGGATGTATTATTTATGGGGAGTACTCTGCTGGATGTATTATTTATGGGGAGCACTCTGCTGGTTGTATTATTTATGGGGAGCACTCTGCTGGATGTATTATTTATGGGGGCACTCTGCTGGATGTATTATTTATGGGGGGCACTTTGCTAGATATATTATTTATGGGGGACACTCTGCTGGTTGTATTATTTATGGGGAGCACTCTGCTGGATGTATTATTTATGGGGGCACTCTGCTGGATGTATTATTTATGGGGGCACTCTGCTGGATGTATTATTTATGGGGAGCATTCTGGTGGATGTATTATTTATGGGGAGCACTCTGCTGGTTGTATTATTTATGGGGGCACTCTGCTGGATGTATTATTTATGGGGAGCATTCTGCTGGATGTATTATTTATGGGGAGCATTCTGCTGGATGTATTATTTATGGGGAGCACTCTGCTGGTTGTATTATTTATGGGGGGCACTCTGCTGGATGTATTATTTATGGGGGGCACTTTGCTAGATATATTATTTATGGGGAGCACTCTGCTGGAAGTATTATTTATGGGGAGCACTCTGCTGGATATATTATTTATGGGGAGCACTCTGCTGGAAGTATTATTTATGGGGAGCACTCTGCTGGTTATATTATTTATGGGGGCACTCTGCTGGTTGTATTATTTATGGGGAGCACTCTGCTGGTTGTATTATTTATGGGGGCACTCTGCTGGAAGTATTATTTATGGGGAGCACTCTGCTGGTTGTATTATTTATGGGGGACACTCTGCTGGTTGTATTATTCATGGGGGCACTCTGCTGGTTGTATTATTTATGGGGGCACTCTGCTGGTTGTATTATTTATGGGGGCACTCTGCTGGTTGTATTATTTATGGGGAGCACTCTGCTGGTTGTATTATTCATGGGGGCACTCTGCTGGTTGTATTATTTATGGGGGACACTCTGCTGGTTGTATTATTTATGGGGGACACTCTGCTGGTTGTATTATTCATGGGGGCACTCTGCTGGTTGTATTATTTATGGGGGCACTCTGCTGGTTGTATTATTAATGATGGATGATGAGCAGATTCCTCTCCTGTGTAGACAGCTCCATCTGTGGATAGTAGAGGTACAGGCGCCCCCTAGTGATGTAATTGGTCCCTACATGCTGACAGATGACTGTATGAAGGTAGTCTGTAGTAATAACATGACAACACGTCCCCATTTGGGCAGTCTGTTCACACTACATTTTATTTTTTATTAAGTGTCAAATTGTTATATAAAAGAAATCAGGTTAAAAAAATGCAACAGTCACAACTCCGGATTAACCCCCTCTTGTCTGCACCACTGAGGCACTAAGGCAGAAACAGAGAGGAGAAGGTACAAACCATCAGGAATCCTCCCCCGCCCCTAATTCATTAACTACAAAAAGAGGAAACCACATCAGATAGGACCACAGTACCCACCGGGAGGATAAGACCTGATGTAACAGCAGAATAGTGAGTGCAGCTCTGGAGGATAAGACATAATGTAACATGAGAATAGTGAGTGCAGCTCTGGAGGAGGATAAGACATGATGTAACAGCAGAATAGTGAGTGCAGCTCTGGAGGATAAGACATAATGTAACATGAGAATAGTGAGTGCAGCTTTGGAGGATAAGACAAGATGTAACAGCAGAATAGTGAGTGCAGCTCTGGAGGATAAGACCTGATGTAACAGCAGAATAGTGAGTGCAGCTCTGGAGGATAAGACATAATGTAACATGAGAATAGTGAGTGCAGCTCTGGAGGATAAGACATGATGTAACAGCAGAATAGTGAGTGCAGCTCTGGAGGATAAGACATGATGTAACATGAGAATAGTGAGTGCAGCTCTGGAGGATAAGACCTGATGTAACAGCAGAATAGTGAGTGCAGCTCTGGAGGATAAGACATGATGTAACAGCAGAATAGTGAGTGCAGCTCTGGAGGATAAGACCTGATGTAACAGCAGAATAGTGAGTGCAGCTCTGGAGGATAAGACATGATGTAACATGAGAATAGTGAGTGCAGATCTGGAGGATAAGACATGATTTAACAGCAGAATAGTGAGTGCAGCTCTGGAGGATAAGACAGGATGTAACAGCAGAATAGTGAGTGCAGCTCTGGAGGATAAGACATGATGTAACATGAGAATAGTGAGTGCAGCTCTGGAGGATAAGACATGATGTAACAGCAGAATAGTGAGTGCAGCTCTGGAGGATAAGACATGATGTAACAGCAGAATAGTGAGTGCAGCTCTGGAGGATAAGACATGATGTAACAGCAGAATAGTGAGTGCAGCTCTGGAGGATAAGACCTGATGTAACAGCAGAATAGTGAGTGCAGCTCTGGAGGAGAAGACCTGATGTAACATGAGAATAGTGAGTGCAGCTCTGGAGGAGAAGACCTGATGTAACAGCAGAATAGTGAGTGCAGCTCTGGAGGATAAGACATGATGTAACAGCAGAATAGTGAGTGCAGCTCTGGAGGATAAGACCTGATTTAACAGCAGAATAGTGAGTGTAGCTCTGGAGGATAAGACCTGATGTAACAGCAGAATAGTGAGTGCAGCTCTGGAGGACAAGACCTGATGTAACATGAGAATAGTGAGTGCAGCTCTGGAGGATAAGACATGATGTAACAGCAGAATAGTGAGTGCAGCTCTGGAGGATAAGACATGATGTAACAGCAGAATAGTGAGTGCAGCTCTGGAGGATAAGACATGATGTAACAGCAGAATAGTGAGTGCAGCTCTGGAGGATAAGACCTGATGTAACAGCAGAATAGTGAGTGCAGCTCTGGAGGATAAGACCTGATGTAACATGAGAATAGTGAGTGCAGCTCTGGAGGAGAAGACCTGATGTAACAGCAGAATAGTGAGTGCAGCTCTGGAGGATAAGACATGATGTAACAGCAGAATAGTGAGTGCAGCTCTGGAGGATAAGACCTGATTTAACAGCAGAATAGTGAGTGCAGCTCTGGAGGACAAGACCTGATGTAACATGAGAATAGTGAGTGCAGCTCTGGAGGATAAGACATGATGTAACAGCAGAATAGTGAGTGCAGCTCTGGAGGATAAGACATGATGCAACAGCAGAATAGTAAGTGCAACTCTCTAGGATAAAACCTGATGTAACAGCAGAATAGTGAGCGCAGCTCTGGAGGATAAGTCCTGATGTAACAGCAGAATAGTGAGTGCAGCTCTGGAGGATAAGACATGATGTAACAGCAGAATAGTGAGTGCAGCTCTGGAGGATAAGACATGATGTAACAGCAGAATAGTGAGTGCAGCTCTGGAGGATAAGACATGATGTAACAGCAGAATAGTAAGTGCAACTCTCTAGGATAAAACCTGATGTAACAGCAGAATAGTGAGCGCAGCTCTGGAGGATAAGTCCTGATGTAACAGCAGAATAGTGAGTGCAGCTCTGGAGGATAAGACATGATGTAACAGCAGAATAGTGAGTGCAGCTCTGGAGGATAAGACCTGATGTAACAGCAGAATAGTGAGCGCAGCTCTGGAGGATAAGTCCTGATGTAACAGCAGAATAGTGAGTGCAGCTCTGGAGGATAAGACCTGATGTAACAGCAGAATAGTGAGTGCAGCTCTGGAGGATAAGACCTGATGTAACAGCAGAATAGTGAGTGCAGCTCTGGAGGATAAGACCTGATGTAACAGCAGAATAGTGAGCGCAGCTCTGGAGGATAAGACATGATGTAACAATGTACGAGTGTCACCAGCTCCTCCACCTTACAGCAGTCTCTAGAGGTCGGAGGACACAAACCACGACAACAATGCCGGACCATAAATAATGGGTGGTCAGGACCCCCATATAGGTTCTGAAGGGTCCAGGAGACACAAGGGAACCCTGCAGACTCCAGAAGGCTCCGGCCATGATGTCCGACGACTACTTTCCCAGGCTGATGCTAGCTCAGAGGTCACAGGAGCTTTGGAGTACCCCAGCCCCCCTGTCAGCAACCGTACTTGTGGGGGGGACAACCGTACCTGTGTGTGTGGGGGGGTGGGGGGGGACACAACCGTACCTGTGGGGGGGGGGGGGGGGGGAACAACCATAATTGTGGGGAGGAACAACCGTACTTGTGGGAGGGACAACCATACGTGTGTGTGTGTGTGTGTGTGTGTGGGGGGGGGGGACAACCGTACTTGTGTGGGGGCAATCGTACTTGTGGGGGAACAATCGTACTTGTGTGGGAACAATCGTACTTGTGGGGGGACAATCGTACTTGTGGGGGGACAATCGTACTTGTGTGGGAACAATCGTACTTGTGGGGGGACAATCGTACTTGTGGGGGGACAATCGTACTTGTGGGGGGACAATCGTACTTGTGTGGGGGGCAATCGTACTTGTGGGGGGACAACCGGAAGCATAAAACATCAAGAAATAAGAGGGGGGGGGGGCAACCATACTTGTGGGGGGACAATCGTACTTGTGGGGGGACAATCGTACTTGTGGGGGGACAATCGTACTCGTGGGGGGACAATCGTACTCGTGGGGGGACAATCGTACTCGTGGGGGGACAATCGTACTCGTGGGGGGACAATCGTACTCGTGGGGGGACAATCGTACTCGTGGGGGGGACAATCGTACTCGTGGGGGGACAATCGTACTCGTGGGGGGACAATCGTACTCGTGGGGGGACAATCGTACTCGTGGGGGGACAATCGTACTCGTGGGGGGACAATCGTACTCGTGGGGGGACAATCGTACTCGTGGGGGGGACAATCGTACTCGTGGGGGGGACAATTGTACTCGTGGGGGGACAATCCTACTTGTGGGGGGGACAATCCTACTTGTGGGGGGGACAATCCTACTTGTGGGGGGGAGAATCCTACTTGTGGGGGGACAATCGTACTTGTGGGGGGACAATCGTACTTGTGGGGGGACAATCGTACTTGTGGGGGGACAATCGTACTTGTGGGGGGACAATCGTACTTGTGGGGGGACAATCGTACTCGTGGGGGGACAATCGTACTCGTGGGGGGGACAATCGTACTCGTGGGGGGACAATCGTACTCGTGGGGGGACAATCGTACTCGTGGGGGGGACAATCGTACTCGTGGGGGGACAATCGTACTTGTGGGGGGGACAATCCTACTTGTGGGGGGACAATCGTACTTGTGGGGGGACAATCGTACTTGTGGGGGGACAATCGTACTTGTGGGGGGACAATCGTACTTGTGGGGGGACAACCGGAAGCAAAAAACATCAAGAAATAAGAAAAGACACAAAATTTATTAACCTAGAAGTTAGTTATTAGCAAAAGTAACAATAATAGAGATCAGAGCTGAGGAGGGGTTCACATACATAATTTACGCGGAGGCCAAACATTAGCCTTGTGCGTAATTTGAAGCCCAAAACGTAACAGCAATTTCTTGTCACATGACAGTCGGCCATCTTTGTTAAAGGGGCTAGAAGAAACAGAGCTGATTCCTTCCAAAAACAGCGCCACTCCTGTCCTCAGGTTGTGTGTGGTATTGCAGCTCAGATCCATTGAAGTGAATGGAGACAAGTTGTAATGCCGCACACATCCTGAGGACAGGGGGGCGCTGTTTAGGGAATTAATTAGCGCTGATGTTCTATCCATGGATAACCCCTTAAATGTTGGGAAAAAAACACATGGTGCAGCCTGGTCTAGACAGTGGGCTTACCAGAAGTGATTATAGTGCCCCCGCGTGGCCATGAAATGAAGTGCAGCACTGGGCCGATAAGTCACAGCACACTACATGGAAGACTATAGGATCGGTGTCAGGGTATGGAGGATCGGGTGGGCTTCTGCTGGAGTGTAAGGCATGAGAGAATGGCAGATTTGTGAATGCAGCTCTAGAGGTGACTGGAGTGTAGGGAATGAGAGAACAGCAGAATCGTGAATGCAGCTCTGCATGTGACTGGAGCGTAGGGAATGATAGAAAGGCAGAATTATGAATGCAGCTCTGGATGTGACTGAAGTGTCGGGAATGATAGAACGGCAGAATTGAGAGAGCAGCTCTGGATGTGACTGGAGTGTCGGGAATGATAGAACGGCAGAATTATGAATGCAGCTCTGGATGTGACTGGAGTGTCGGGAATGATAGAACGGCAGAATTGAGAGAGCAGCTCTGGATGTGACTGGAGTGTCGGGAATGATAGAACGGCAGAATTATGAATGCAGCTCTGGATGTGACTGGAGTGTCGGGAATGATAGAAAGGCAGAATTATGAATGCAGCTCTGGATGTGACTGGAGTGTCGGGAATGATAGAACGGCAAAATTATGAATGCAGCTCTGGAGGTGACTGGAGTGTAGGGAATGATAGAACGTCAGAATTGTGAATACAGCTCTGGAGGTGAATGAAGTGCAACATAAATGAACTACTGAGTTAACGGAATGTAAGACATAATAGAAGAGTAAATCATGAGGGCAGCTCTGGTTGTGACTGAATAGCAAACATTACAACTATATGACATGGCAGCAGAATCGTGAGTGCAGCTCTGAGTGGGTACGGTAAAGTTGTGATGCAGATTTGGATGTAACCCAGGACACGTGACTAAAAATAAATAAAACCACACAATCCCTGGGGGGCGCTCTTATACAAAGCTCAGCTCCGGTCCACCCGATCCAGCCCTAAAGTCCAGCCAATGACTGAGCCAGACAACATAAAACAGCTGTCTGTGTAAAGTGCAACAAAAACATTCAAAAAGCAACTAAAATTTAAGTGGAGAAAGACGATAGAAATTCACTGCAGACCGCCATAAGATGAACGCCAGGGATCAGGAGCATCGGCTGCTGCTGATCTCCAGCCATAATGTCCTGACCAGGTCTGTGGAGTCAAATCTGGGAGGAGGGGTGTTTGGTAGAAAAGATATATAAAATGTAAATAATTATTAATATTATTAAATGGAAGTATCGTAAATATTTACATAAAGTACAGGAAATGTATTCATATACGGGAGGAGGAGCGGACAACAAATATTAGAGGGTTTGACAGACTCCACAGTCCTGGTAGATGACTACCGGGACTGAGCTGAGGATCGGCACCCTGCTATGGAGGATGGGGGGTGCCGATGGCAAGTGGTTCATTATTGCGTTGGAAGGTTCTAGAAGGTGCTGTCTTCAGGAGGCTGCAGAAGGTCCTTGAGGATTAGATGCGAAGGTCCCATCAAAGCTCAGTGCAGGTGACCGGAGTCAGGCCGTGGATCAGTAGTGTGGGACCCAGCCCCATCGTCAGGGCGTCCAGTTCTTCCAAGTAACGTTCATGTAGAGCAGGGTCTGCAGGCGGGCGGGGGAGGTAGAGGAACTGCACAGCGGACTCCGTGCCACCTTCCTCCAGCACCGCCTGGTTGGCCGCCTTCAGATACTCGGCAGACATGGGCTCACGAGTAAGGCCTGTATGTTCTACCCCCTGCCCCCGCAGCACCGCCACACGATCCCAGTCCACCACCCGGATGGCAGCTCGGATACGCAACTTGACCAGTAATTCTCTGAACTTGACTTCTGCCGCCAATAGGCCGTTGTTACCGCCGGCACCTGATGTCTCAACACAGAGAAAGACGCGGAGCTGGTACCGGCGCCAGGAGGCAGCCATGTTCAGGATGCACGCCATCTGGAGCAAAAATAAACTGCAGACATCTACGTAGGCACAAGCCTGAGCCCGGAGGAGATCCAAGGGCCACACGTCAATGTATAGGGCCCCATTGGAGCTGGAAGCTCCCGGCCGCACAAGTGAGGGGAATCCCCGCGCCAACACAATGTTTTTATGCATCTTCAGGGCATCACAGATTATGGCCACATACTCCTTAGGTTCCAGATGGTGAGAACTCTCCGGACTACGGACAGGAGGAAAGTGAGCCTGCAAGGACGTGGCGTCTACACCGAAGGGGTCATCATTTGGAGACAGACCGGGGGTGAAGGCAGAGTCCTGCAGAAAGTAATCCTCTGGGGTGGAATCATCATAGAATCCAAGAACCAAGGTGTTCGGCTTCATGCCACCTGCGAGGGAAGAAACACGCCGGTTACGATAGAGCCAGAAGGTGACGGAGAAAGTGCCAGGTCAAGATAGTAGATTATGGATCCATGGTCCACATATAGTAAACTGTAATGTGTTAGTGGACGGTGTATGGAACCTACCTAACCCCGTGATGCGCAGCAGCTGTTGGGTTCCGTGTCGTACCGATGGACTCAGGGTCAGATCCACGAAAGCTTTAACGTTTAATTTATCCACCAGACTGAGCCAAAAGCTGTAATGTGCCTGCACCGGGTCAGACGGGAGGGTATCTGAGGGGGGAAGAACAGGGATCCATCATATCAGACGGCCCAGACAAATCAGACCGCCCCTCCTATCAGACCACCAATGTATTAGACCACCAATCCTATCAGACCTCCCCTCCCTACCAGACCGCCCCTCCCTACCGGACCGCTCCTCCCTATCAGACAGCCCCTCCCTATCAGACAGCCCCGATATATCAGACCACCAACATATTAGACCACCAATACTATCAGACCGCCCCTCCCTATCAGACCGCCCCGATATAACAGACCACCAACATATTAGACCACCAATACTATCAGACCGCCCCGCCTATCAGACCACCAACATATTAGACCACCAATACTATCAGACCACCCCGATATATCAGACCACCCCGATATATCAGACCACCCCGATATATCAGACCGCCCCGATATATCAGACCGCCCCTCCCTATCAGACCGCCCCTCCCTATCAGACCGCCCCTCCCTATCAGACCGCCCCTCCCTATCAGACCGCCCCTCCCTATCAGACCGCCCCTCCCTATCAGACCGCCCCTCCCTATCAGACCGCCCCTCCCTATCAGACCGCCCCTCCCTATCAGACCGCCCCTCCCTATCAGACCGCCCCTCCCTATCAGACCGCCCCTCCCTATCAGACCGCCAATCCTACCAGACTACCCGACATATTAGACTGGCCCATCATATCTGCGGTGCCCTAGGTAACAAGGGATGTACCCTCTTACCTAAATCTCCAGTTTCTACATGACCCATGATGAAGAGTCCGCCTTTCTTCAGATCATTGATGAACTTGATGAGTTGGCAGCAAGTCCTCGGGTTGGACACCATAAGAAGAATCTGTGGCCTCCAGAACTTCACATGTTCCTTGCGAACATCCAAAAGCAGCAGATATTTCCTGACCTAGGGGAAGAACAAAGACCAACTAAGTGCAAGTACAAAAGAGGATGTCCCCCCCCAGCCTCTGCCGCGATATTATTTCTCATAGTGTGAGGCTGGCTCTCCAAATATTCCCCCTCTTCACTATCATTCATTATGGTGGATCTCCTCAAGTCTCATTCCTCTTCATATATCATTCATCATGGTGGATCTCCTCAAGTCTCATTCCTCTTCATATATCATTCATCATGGTGGACCTCCTCATGTCTCATTCCTCTACCTCTTCATATATCATTCATCATGGTGGATCTCCTCAAGTCTCATTCCTCTTCACTATCATTCATCATGGTGGACCTCCTCATGTCTCATTCCTCTTCACTATCATTCATCATGGTGGATCTCCTCATGTCTTATTCCTCTTCATATATCATTCATCATGGTGGATCTCCTCAAGTCTCATTCCTCTTCATATATCATTCATCATGGTGGATCTCCTCATGTCTCATTCCTCTTCATATTTCATTTCTCATGGTGGACCTCCTCATGTCTCATTCCTCTACCTCTTCATATATCATTCATCATGGTGGACCTCCTCATGTCTCATTCCTCTACCTCTTCATATATCATTCATCATGGTGGATCTCCTCATGTCTCATTCCTCATCATATATCATTCATCATGGTGGATCTCCTCAAGTCTCATTCCTCATCATATATCATTCATCATGGTGGATCTCCTCAAGTCTCATTCCTCTTCATATATCATTCATCATGGTGGATCTCCTCAAGTCTCATTCCTCTTCATATATCATTCATCATGGTGGATCTCCTCATGTCTCATTCCTCTTCATATATCATTCCTCATGGTGGACCTCCTCATGTCTCATTCCTCTTCATATATCATTCATCATGGTGGATCTCCTCATGTCTCATTCCTCTTCCTATATTATACATCATAGTGGAT
Source organism: Hyla sarda (assembly GCF_029499605.1). NCBI lineage: Eukaryota > Metazoa > Chordata > Amphibia > Anura > Hylidae > Hyla > Hyla sarda. The sequence goes on along the minus strand of NW_026610814.1, from coordinate 200,809 downwards.
CTCCTCATGTCTCATTCCTCTACCTCTTCATATATCATTCATCATGGTGGACCTCCTCATGTCTCATTCCTCTACCTCTTCATATATCATTCATCATGGTGGATCTCCTCAAGTCTCATTCCTCTTCACTATCATTCATCATGGTGGACCTCCTCATGTCTCATTCCTCTACCTCTTCATATATTATACATCATGGTGGACCTCCTCATGTCTCATTCCTCTACCTCTTCATATATTATATATCATGGTGGACCTCCTCAGGTCTCATTCCTCTACCTCTTCATATATCATTCATCATGGTGGACCTCCTCATGTCTCATTCCTCTACCTCTTCATATATCATGGTGGATCTCCTCATATCTCATTCCTTTTCATATATCATTCATCATGGTGGACCGTCTCATTCCTCTACCTCTTCATATATCATCCATCATGGTGGACCTCCTCATGTCTCATTCCTCTACCTCTTCATATATCATCCATCATGGTGGACCTCCTCATGTCTCATTCCTCTACCTCTTCATATATCATCCATCATGGTGGACCTCCTCATGTCTCATTCCTCTACCTCTTCATATCATGGGGGATCTCTTCATATCTCATTCCTCTTCATATATCATTCATCATGGTGGACCTCCTCATGTCTCATTCCTCTACCTCTTCATATATCATGGTGGACCTCCTCATGTCTCATTGCTCTACCTCTTCATATATCATTCATCATGGTGGACCTCCTCAAGTCTCATTTCTCTACCTCTTCATATATCATGGTGGATCTCCTCGTATCTCATTCCTCTTCATATACCATTTTATGGTGGACCTCCTCATGTCTCATTCCTCTACCTCTTCATATATTATACATCATGGAGGACCTCCTCATGTCTCATTCTTCTACCTCTTCATATATTATACATCATGGAGGACCTCTTCATGTCTCATTCCTCTACCTCTTCATATATTATACATCATGGTGGACCTCCTCATGTCTCATTCCTCTACCTCTTCATATATCATGGTGGATCTCCTCATATCTCATTCCTCTTCATATAACATTCATCATGGTGGACCTCCTCATGTCTCATTCCTCTACCTCTTCATATATCATGGTGGATCTCCTCATATCTCATTCATCATGGTGGACCTCATCATGTCTCATTCCTCTACCTCTTCATATATTATACATCATGGTGGACCTCCTCATGTCTCATTCTTCTACCTCTTCATATATTATACATCATCGTGGACCTCCTCATGTCTCATTCCTCTACCTCTACATATCATGGTGGACCTCCTCATGTCTCATTCTTCTACCTCTTCATATATTATACATCATGGTGGACCTCCTCATGTCTCATTCCTCTACCTCTACATATCATGGTGGACCTCCTCATGTCTCATTCCTCTACCTCTTCATATATTATACATCATGGTGGACCTCCTTATGTCTCATTTCTCTAACTCATTATGGTGGACCTCCTTACGTCTCATTTCTCTAACTCATTATGGTGGACCTCCTTATGTTTCATTTCTCTACCTCATTATGGAGACCTCCTTATGTCTCATTTCTCTACCTCATTATGGTGGACCCTCTTAACATCTCATTTCTCTACCTCATTATGGTGGACCCTATAACATCTAATTTCTCTACCTTATCATTCTTCATGTTTGACCCCACGCCTTATACCTCTGCTTTCACAAAATGGCCAGCATCACTCCACTAGTTCCCACCTGATGGAATATAAGGGCCTGGCTGATGTATCCCCAGCTGCTGCTGCTACTCCTGAAGTGGATAAATCCCAAAAGGAGGAGAAGTAGGACAATGCTGCCAGAGGCATACGCTGGGTTAATGAGAAACATCATCACCAGGCAGCTGAAGATTCCCAGTAGGCAGGTATGCCAGGAGAAGAGACGGAACGTGGGCCTAAGGAGGATGAGGGGAAAAAATTAGCAAGAAGCGCAAACATTATAAAACCATTATAAAACATAACATAACATTGGAAGCCGGACACACTCACCGGAAGTTCGGCGCAGACGCCCACTCAAGTGCAAGACAGGCGAGGTCTATGGCTGCGTAGGCCATGAGGTAGAAAACCGTCACTATACCAGCGATGGTGTTCAACTTTCCGGCCAGCAGAACCAGCTGAGAAGAAGAAACATTGTGATATTTCCTTTGTTGCAGCCATGGAGGTGACCCAGGCTTTTATATCGAGCCCATCCTTAGACCTCCCAAAGGGCAGGAGTTCACAGATGTTGGCATTCACCAAAACTTTTTGCCATCTATACACAAGCCTACCCTAGAACACTCATGTGGACCAGATATATGGCCATGAAGGTCTGTATACATTCATGAGAGAGCATAATGTGACCCATTATGGTGGACCTCATATAGACAGGAGCATGCTACAAAAAATTATCCATGAAGTCTATCCTACCTGCACCAGGGCCCAGGTATACACCACCGCTCCCCAGGGGTTGCCTCCCTTGGATATGAGCTTTGCAGGAGCAAGGAGAATTCCTGGAAAGACACCATGTTAGATGGACAGAAGGTCTTGTTGAGGCAAGAGAAGCCGAAAGAACCAAAACATAACTATAGACATCTCACCAAATAGATCATCCTTGGCAAGAGCGTGTAAGATGCGAGATGCCCCAATAAGAGTGCTCATGGAGGCAGACAGAGAGGTGGCATAGACTCCGATTAGGACAAATGGAGGCCAGACATTGATAGGCCGAAAGAATCCATAATCTTCTCTCAGCAATGTCCTGAAAAGAAGGGAAAAGGTTTAGAGAGAACATCATCGGTGGATCGGAAGAGTTCTAACAACCACATGACTGATCTCAGTCCAAACTTATATACATTCAAGAACAGGTCCAGAGACTTAGAAAAGCCGAATCTAGTGTGAAAATCAATGGAGGTCGGCTGAGGGCTCAGTCACCGGCAATGAAGAATGGCAGCAACCACATACCTGTCACAGGTCGCAGCTGTAAGGAGGAAGAGTATGAGGTAGACAAAGAATGTGATGATCACGGCTATGATGGTACCGATAGGAATGGCGCGGCTCGGCTGCTTCAGTTCCCCTGCAAAGGTGAAACAGGAAGTCACTTCTCTGACTCTGGACAAAGTGGGCTGAATGGTTACAATACCCTTGGTGGGATCTTCCCTACCATCTGCCCTGCTCTAAATAGTCTTTATTCTGGTATCTATTGGCATCAAGAACCCCAAACAATGCACAATATGCACACTACATTAGTTGGTCAGGCTTTGGGCATTATTTTCTTTCAGATTGAAGCCATGCCCCATGAGTCACAATATGGTGGCGTTGCACTCTTGATGCTTAGATATGCTTGGTCTCCTTGGAGACCAAGCATATCTGAGAATCAAGAGTGCAAGGCCACCACATTGTGACTTATGTAGTATGGCTTCAATCTGAAAGAAAGTAACGCCCAAAGCCTGACAAACCCAACATGACCAAGCCATTTGACATGGTCATCTGGTCAAATGCCTCCTCCATCTACAATCATCTGAGAGGACATGAAGCCCATAAATGGTCCCGGAGGAGGGCGACTGTGACCCTGCCCTATAGTGTGGACACATCTGATGACAACCTACAACTATAACCCAATAGAAGAAAATGGTGACTAGAATTGCAATGTGGTGACACCGAAACAGAAGATGAAGGGTTCCTACCAGACATATTACATCCAGCCATGATACCAGTGCATCCATTAAACATCACAGCGAAGACGGTGGCGAAATTCATGATGTTTCCTGTGGTATAATCCAAGGAGTAGTCGGCTGGTGTGAAATAAGAAGAGAAGGAAGGGAGCAAAGTGGTCAACCTGTGAACCAGCTGGACATAGACATGACTGCCATCTTATCCATAGCTGCACACTCATCATTGTCCTCCTCATTTGGAATCTGAGGTGGTTAGAGGAAGCTCTGAAGAGGTTAGTGGGAGGCTCTGAGAAAGTTAGTGGGAGGCTCTGAGAAGGTTAGTGGGAGGCTCTGAGAAGGTTAGTGGGAGGCTCTGAGAAGGTTAGTGGGAGGCTCTGAGAAGGTTAGTGGGAGGCTCTGAGAAGGTTAGTGGGAGGCTCTGAGAAGGTTAGTGGGAGGCTCTGAGAAGGTTAGTGGGAGGCTCTGAGAAGGTTAGTGGGAGGCTCTGAGAAGGTTAGTGGGAGGCTCTGAGAAGGTTAGTGGGAGGCTCTGAGAAGGTTAGTGGGAGGCTCTGAGAAGGTTAGTGGGAGGCTCTGAGAAGGTTAGTGGGAGGCTCTGAGAAGGTTAGTGGGAGGCTCTGAGAAGGTTAGTGGGAGGCTCTGAGAAGGTTAGTGGGAGGCTCTGAGAAGGTTAGTGGGAGGCTCTGAGAAGGTTAGTGGGAGGCTCTGAGAAAGTTAGTGGGAGGCTCTGAGAAAGTTAGTGGGAGGCTCTGAGAAGGTTAGTGGGAGGCTCTGAGAAGGTTAGAGGGAGGCTCTGAGGAGGTTAGTGGGAGGCTCTGAGAAGGTTAGTGGGAGGCTCTGAGAAGGTTAGTGGGAGGCTCTGAGGTTAGTGGGAGGCTCTGCGAAGGTTAGTGGGAGGCTCTGCGAAGGTTAGTGGGAGGCTCTCAGAAGGTTAGTGGGAGGCTCTCAGAAGGTTAGTGGGAGGCTCTCAGAAGGTTAGAGGGAGGCTCTCAGAAGGTTAGAGGGAGGCTCGGCGGAGGTTAGAGGAAGCTCGGCGGAGGTTAGTGGGAGGCACTGAGGTTAGTGGGAGGCTCTGAGAAGGTTAGTGGGAGGCTCTGAGAAGGTTAGTGGGAGGCTCTGAGAAGGTTAGTGGGAGGCTCTGAGAAGGTTAGTGGGAGGCTCTGAGAATTTTAGTGGGAGGCTCTGAGAAGGTTAGTGGGAGGTTCTGAGAAGGTTAGTGGGAGGCTCTGAGAAGGTTAGTGGGAGGCTCTGAGAAGGTTAGTGGGAGGCTCTGAGAAGGTTAGTGGGAGGCTCTGAGAAGGTTAGTGGGAGGCTCTGAGAAGGTTAGTGGGAGGCTCTGAGAAGGTTAGTGGGAGGCTCTGAGAAGGTTAGTGGGAGGCTCTGAGAAGGTTAGTGGGAGGCTCTGAGAAGGTTAGTGGGAGGCTCTGAGAAGGTTAGTGGGAGGCTCTGAGAAGGTTAGTGGGAGGCTCTGAGAAGGTTAGTGGGAGGCTCTGAGAAGGTTAGTGGGAGGCTCTGAGAAGGTTAGTGGGAGGCTCTGAGAAGGTTAGTGGGAGGCTCTGAGAAGGTTAGTGGGAGGCTCTAAGAAGGTTAGTGGGAGGCTCTAAGAAGGTTAGTGGGAGGCTCTGAGGAGGTTAGAGGAAGCTCTGAGGAGGTTAGTGGGAGGCTCTGAGAAGGTTAGTGGGAGGCTCTGAGAAGGTTAGTGGGAGGCTCTGAGAAGGTTAGTGGGAGGCTCTGAGAAGGTTAGTGGGAGGCTCTGAGGTTAGTGGGAGGCTCTGAGAAGGTTAGTGGGAGGCTCTGAGAAGGTTAGTGGGAGGCTCTGCGAAGGTTAGTGGGAGGCTCTGCGAAGGTTAGTGGGAGGCTCTGCGAAGGTTAGTGGGAGGCTCTCAGAAGGTTAGAGGGAGGCTCTCAGAAGGTTAGAGGGAGGCTCGGCGGAGGTTAGAGGAAGCTCTGAGGAGGTTAGTGGGAGGCTCTGAGAAGGTTAGTGGGAGGCTCTGAGAAGGTTAGTGGGAGGCTCTGAGAAGGTTAGTGGGAGGCTCTGAGAAGGTTAGTGGGAGGCTCTGAGAAGGTTAGTGGGAGGCTCTGAGAAGGTTAGTGGGAGGCTCTGAGAAGGTTAGTGGGAGGCTCTGAGAAGGTTAGTGGGAGGCTCTGAGAAGGTTAGTGGGAGGCTCTGAGAAGGTTAGTGGGAGGCTCTGAGAAGGTTAGTGGGAGGCTCTGAGAAGGTTAGTGGGAGGCTCTGAGAAGGTTAGTGGGAGGCTCTGAGAAGGTTAGAGGGAGGCTCTGAGGAGGTTAGAGGAAGCTCTGAGGAGGTTAGTGGGAGGCTCTGAGAAGGTTAGTGGGAGGCTCTGAGAAGGTTAGTTGGAGGCTCTGAGAAGGTTAGAGGGAGGCTCTGAGAAGGTTAGAGGGAGGCTCTGAGAAGGTTAGAGGAAGCTCTGAGGAGGTTAGAGGAAGCTCTGAGGAGGTTAGTGGGAGGCTCTGAGGAGGTTAGAGGAAGCTCTGAGGTTAGAGGAAGCTCTGAGGAGGTTAGTGGGAGGCTCTGAGGAGGTTAGTGGGAGGCTCTGAGGAGGTTAGTGGGAGGCTCTGAGGAGGTTAGTGGGAGGCTCTGAGGAGGTTAGTGGGAGGCTCTGAGGAGGTTAGTGGGAGGCTCTGAGGAGGTTAGTGGGAGGCTCTGAGGAGGTTAGTGGGAGGCTCTGAGAAGGTTTGTGGGAGGCTCTGAGAAGGTTGGTTAGTGGGAAGCTCTGAGGAGGTTAGAGGAAGCTCTGAGGAGGTTACGAGGAAGCTCTGAGGAGGTTACTGGGAGGCTCTGAGGTGGTTAGAGGAAGCTCTGAGGAGGTTAGAAGAAGCTCTGAGGAGGTTAGAGGAAGCTCTGAGGAGGTTAGAGGAAGCTCTGAGGAGGTTAGAGGAAGCTCTGAGGAGGTTAGAGGAGGCTTTGAGAAGGTTAGGAGGAGCTCTGAGAAGATTAGGAGGAGGCTCTGAGAAGGTAAGGAGGAGGCTCTGAGAAGGTAAGGAGGAGGCTCTGAGAAGGTAAGGAGGAGGCTCTGAGAAGGTAAGGAGGAGGCTCTGAGAAGGTTAGGAGGAGGCTCTGAGAAGGTTAGGAGGAGGATCTGAGAAGGTTAGGAGGAGGATCTGAGAAGGTTAGGAGGAGGATCTGAGAAGGTTAGGAGGAGGCTCTACTCACCTTGTAGATTGTTATGCAGCGTGGTACTATTTAGTCCGGTGTACTCTCCTGTCATAGTCACATTCCCTCCATGGCGAATAGTGATTTGGCGTGGCCCAACGGCTAAAAAACTGAGCAAAATGGACAAAAGAACCACGGTGACCAGAATAAAAATGAAGAAAGCCGCTTGGGAGTAGATGGAAGCGCCAACCAGACAGACTGACAGACAGAGGAGGAGCACCACGCTAGCATAAAGGAAGCTGTAGCCATAACCCTGGGGCAAGGACCGTAGCCGATTGGTGGGATCAGACGAGTCTGGAGGGATATGAGAAAGGATCAGTTATGGGGCCACACACACACGGGCAACATGAGGGAAAACGATAGGGTAGAGGACAGAATCAAAGACAGAACTGACCCTGCCCAAAGATATCCAGAACTCCTTCCACCAAACCGAGAACATAAACTCCACACGCACACACGTTGGCCAAGTAGAACATGAGTCCAATGCTGCCGCCAAACTCTGGGCCCAGGGTCCTTGAGATCATAACTGCATTAAGTCAAGAAAAAGGTCTTGGGTCTCATGGATATGGTAAGGAGGTCTTGGGTCTCACTGATACGGTAAGGTCTTGGGTCTCATGGGTACGGTAAGGAGGTCTTGGGTCTCATGGGTACGGTAAGGAGATCTTGGGGTCTCATGGGTACGGTAAGGAGGTCTTGGGGTCTCATGGATATGGTAAGGAGGTCTTGGGTCTCATGGGTACGGTAAGGAGGTCTTGGGTCTCATGGATACGGTAAAGAGGTCTTGGGTCTCATGGATATAATAAGGAGGTCTTGGGTCTCACAGATATGGTAAGGAGGTCTTGGGTCTCACTGATATGGTAAGGAGGTCTTGGGCCTCATGGATATGGTAAGGAGGAACGCTGTTAGGGTTTGGCTATTTGGGGTAATGGCATAACAAATCCTGTAGAGTAACCACAAAGGTCAATGGTCTCCAAACTGTGAACCTCCAGGTGTTGCAAAACGACAACTCCCAACATGTCCAGACAGGCAACGGCTGTCCGGATATGCTGGGAGTTATGGTTTTGCTACAGCTAGAGTCCACAGTTTGGAGGCCACTTGTGGCGATCCCACATATGTTCAACCATGTCTACTACTCCTCGCTGAAACCACATTAAGGATACAGTAGGCTCCGCCTCCTTGGACCGCCCCATTGGTAGAAATGGCACAAACGCTGAGCACCGTCAACCAGATGATGGCGTAAGCAACGAAGAGCATGAGAAGAGACTGGAGGAGACCAGCGTGGCCCACCACGAAACCTGCGGAACGGAGGGAGAGAAGATGACAGAGGATAGCTGCCTCCATACATATAACAATAAGACTATACCTTAGTGAGGAGTCTGTATGATGTGACTGTGTATATGCGTAGTGATCAGTCTGTATTATGTGACTGTATGTATGAGTAGTGATCAGTGTGTATGATGGGACTATGTATGAGTAGTGATCAGTCTGCATTTGACTGTATGATGTGACTGTGTGCATGAGTAGTGATGAGTCTGTATGATGTGACTATGTATGAGTGATGATGAGTCTGTATGATGTGACTGTATGTATGAGTAGTGATCAGTCTGTATGATGTGACTATGTATGAGTAGTGATCAGTCTGTATGATGTGACTGTATATATGAGTAGTGATCAGTACGTATGATGTGACTATGTATGAGTAGTGATCAGTCTGTATGATGTGACTATGTATGAGTAGTGATCAGTCTGTATGATGTGACTATGTATGAGTAGTGATCAGTCTGTATAATGTGACTGTATATATGAGTAGTGATCAGTACGTATGATGTGACTGTATGTATGAGTAGTGATCAGTCTGTATGATGTGACTGTGTATGATGTGACTGTATGTATGAGTAGTGATGAGTCTGTATGATGTGACTATGTATGAGTGATGGAGTCTGTATGATGTGACTATGTATGAGTAGTGATCAGTCTCTATGATGTGACTGTATGTATGATGTGACTGTATGTATGAGTAGTGATCAGTCTGTATGATGTGACTGTGTATGATGTGACTATGTATGAGTAGTGATCAGTCTGTATGATGTGACTGTGTATGATGTGACTATGTATGAGTAGTGATCAGTCTGTATGATGTGACTATGTATGAGTAGTGATCAGTCTGTATGATGTGACTGTATATATGAGTAGTGATCAGTACGTATGATGTGACTGTATGTATGATGTGACTGTATATATGAGTATAGATCAGTCTGTATGATGTGACTGTATGTATGATGTGAATGTATATATGAGTAGTGATCAGTCTGTATGATGTGACTGTAAGCATGAGTAGTGATCAGTCTGTATGTGACTGTATGTATGCGTAGTGATCAGTCTGTATGATGTAACTGTATATGAGTAGTGATCAGTCTCTATGATGTGACTGTATGATGTGACTATGTATGAGTAGTGATCAATCTGTATGATGTGACTGTATGTATGAGTAGTGATCAGCCTGTATTATGTGACTGTATGTATGATGTGACTGTATGTATGAGTAGTGATCAGTCTGTATGATGTGACTGTATATATGAGTAGTGATCAGTCTGTATTATGTGACTGTCTGTATGATGTGACTGTATGTATGAGTAGTAATCAGACTGTATGATGCGACTGTATGTATGATGTAACTGTATATGAGTAGTGATCAGCCTGTATTATGTGACTGTATGTATGATGTGACTGTATGTATGAGTAGTGATCAGTCTCTATGATGTGACTGTATGTATGATGTGACTGTATATATGAGTAATGATCAGACTGTATGATGCGACTGTATGTATGATGTAACTGTATATGAGTAGTGATCAGTCTGTATTATGTGACTGTATGTATAAGTAGTGATCAGCCTGTATGATGTAACTGTATATGAGTAGTGATCAGTCTGTATGATGTGACTGTATATATAAGTAGTGATCAGTCTGTATGATGTGTATGTATGTATAAGTAGTGATGAGTTGGTATGATGTGACTGTGACTGTATGTATGAGTAGTGATCAGTCTGTATGATGTGACTGTATGTATGAGTAGTGATCAGTCTGTATTATGTGACTGTATGTATGATGTGACTATATGTATGAGTAGTGATCAGTCTGTATGATGTGACTGTATGTATAAGTAGTGATGAGTTGGTATGATGTGACTGTGACTGTATGTATGAGTAGTGATCAGTCTGTATGATGTGACTATGTATGAGTAGTGATCAGTCTGTATTATGTGACTGTATGTATGATGTGACTGTATGTATAAGTAGTGATCAGTCTGTATGATGTGACTGTATGTATGAGTAGTGATGAGTCAGTATGATGTAACTGTATATGAGTAGTGATCAGTCTGTATGATGTGACTGTATGTATGAGTAGTGATGAGTCAGTATGATGTAACTGTATATGAGTAGTGATCAGTCTGTATGATGTGACTATATATATAAGTAGTGATCAGTCTGTATGATGTGTATGTATGTATAAGTAGTGATGAGTTGGTATGATGTGACTGTGACTGTATGTATGAGTAGTGGTCTGTATGATGTAACTGTATGTATGAGTAGTGATCAGTCTGTATTATGTCACTGTATGTATGATGTGACTGTATGTATAAGTAGTGATCAGTCTGTATGATGTGACTGTATGTATGAGTAGTGATGAGTCAGTATGATGTAACTGTATATGAGTAGTGATCAGTCTGTATGATGTGACTATATATATATAAGTAGTGATCAGTCTGTATGATGTGTATGTATGTATGTATGTATAAGTAGTGATGAGTTGGTATGATGTGACTGTGACTGTATGTATGAGTAGTGATCAGTCTGTATGATGTGACAGTATGTATGAGTAGTGATAAGTCTGTATGATGTGACTATGTATGAGTAGTGATGAGTCAGTATAATGTAACTGTATATGAGTAGTGATCAGTCTGGGATGTGGTGCCGGGCAGGTGAATTTTTCCGGCCCTTAGCCCGGCTTCGGGCAAGCAGAGACGGACCCGACAAGCACGACGGCACTCTGCAGTCTGTATGGAGTGGCTCCTGACTCCTGCCCGCTCCGCACTCTGCAGCCCCCGGCTGTTCTCAGTAGTCGGGGGCCGCTGCTAAGAGACAGCATGTGGCGATCGCCACGTCTGGCTATTAATCCTTTAGATCGCCGCTGTTAAAGGGGTTCTCCGCGGCTTAAACATCTTATCCAGTATCCAAAGGATAGGGGATAAGATGCCTGATCGCAGGAGTGCCGCCGCTGGGGACCCCCGTGATCTTGCACGCATGTTCGCTCCGGGTCTGATTACCGGTGACCACAGTGCCGACGGCGTGTGACGCCACGCCCCCGCCCCCGTGTGATGTCACGCTCCGCCCCTTAATGCAATCCTATGGAAGGGGGCGTGACAGCTATCACTCCCCCTCTCATAGGCTTGCATTGAGGGGCGGAGCGTGACGTCACACGGGGGCGGAGGCGTGACGTCACACGCCGTCGGCCCTGTGGGGTCGCCGGTAATCAGACCCGGAGTGAACACGCTCCGGGGACTGATTATAAACGGGGTGCCGCATGCAAGATCACGGGGGTCCCCAGCGGCGGGACTCCCGCGATCAGGGATAAGATGTCAAAGCACCGGAGAACCCCTTTAAAGCCGACAGTGGTGTCTAAAGGGACATGTGAATGCTCCCTGGTGGGCTGGATCACCCCCTCTGCAGCTCGATGACCGGAGTTCTTACCTCTGTTCCCTGGTGTGTGTGGATCTGTCATTGATAGATCATGGCTGGACTAGGCTCTATCAATGGCTCACAGAGCACACAGATCAATGGAGTTCAATAGAACTCTATAGATCTGTATGAGGAATCTAATGATTCCTCCTAAAAGTCTAATAAAGTGTAAAAAAAAGTTTCAATAAAAGTTTAAAAGACACACATTAACCCCTTCCATGTTAAAAGTTGAAGTAACCCCCTTTTCCTAAAAATATGCTGCGTGCGTAATTGTATGAACTATTAACATATAACATTATGTTTCCCGTACAGTAAATGACTTAAATGTAAAAAAAAAAAATACCAAACCACAGAATTGCAATTTTTATAATATCCCAGAAAAAAAAAACTTAAAAAGCGATTAAAAAGTCAGATCAATACCAAAATGGTACCGATACAAAAACAGATTATGGCACAAAAAATGAGCCCTCATACACAGACTGGTTTTTAAAAAAGCTACAGGGGTTAAAAAATGGCAATTAAAATTTTTTTGAAAAAGTTCAGAATTTTTTTTAAATTAGTAAAACATGACGGAAACTATAGAAATCTGGTATTGCTATGATCAGGAGACCTAAAGTATCAAAACAACAAGTTATCTCAACCACACGGTAAATGGCGGAGAAAAGAAAACCACCAAATCTGCTAAATTATCTTTTACTATTTCTATTTCACTTCACCAATATTTTTTTGGGTTTCGGAGAATCTGTTAAAAGGTATCATTATAGTAGGTATTATGGCTATTATAGGGCGAGTAGAAAAAAATGAGAGCGTAAAAGCGAAAATTGGCCCGAACAAGTGGATCGTCATTAGGGACAAGTAGATTTTATTGAAATACAAGATGCTCATATTATACTTTAAAACCTCTTTTACTATGTCAGCAGCAAAAGAATATATATAAGTAGATATATACGAAAAAACTTTGAAAACATAAGCATGATGTAGCCAAACATGCTACCATGCCATATAAACCAATCAGAATGCAGAATATGTTATATAAGTGAACGTTGATATCCTATCTTCCTTCTTCCTTTACTGCTCAGCTCAGAATTACTGCTCAGAATTACCAGATGAGTACTTATTGTCTACATAAATATATATATATATATATATATATATATATATATATATATATATATATATATGAGATACATATATTTCAATATAATACTATATATATGTTAAATATTTGTTTTTCCCTTCTATAATAAAGTTTTATTATTTCCTTTCATTATATATATATTTTATGTATAATTTCATTCCCATATATATATATATATATATATATATATATATATATATATATTTTTTTTTTCTTATTTTCTATATTCATATTGTCTTTTTTTAAATTATTATACTTCCTCATACTTTACCTCCCTTACGTCTCCGATCTCTTCCATTACCCTCCGCCGCCATCGGAATCCTCACGGCATGCCGTCTCCTTCATCTTTCCAACCTGCGTCATCGCCGTCATTTCGCTTCAATACCGAAATCTTGCGATACCTCAGAGTGGTCATTACCCTGACACACCTACTGCATTGTCAGTATCTACCATACCTGTTATACATTTATTCTTCATATATTCCTTTATTAACTGTTTTATTGATTCCAAATGGATTTATCTGAGGAATCCAGGAATCTGTGAAGGGAGATACGTCCCCAATCATTAAACACTGATATGACTAGTCATGATCACATTCAAAACATGGTGGACGGTTCTGTGGCACGCTCTGTCCAATCTGCGGTCACAGTACTGCAGGACAGTATATCTAAATCTATTTCCTTAACATTATCTCACCCTTCTACTTCTAACCCTAAAACTCCCTCAGACCATTATTGGTCTCCTGAAACCTCAGTTTCCAAACTGGCCAAGGGTTTCCACATTCCAAAAAAGGCAATCTAAGAGACATCATACCACAAAAGGCAATGTTCCCCCAAAGAAACCCTTAAAAGGGGTTCACAAAGACAATGTTACAGATGGCAGACCTAATGTAGGTCAACATGATTGTGTTTCCCAAACACACATTTTACCCTCTGCTCGAGAGGAGTAACAAACAAAAAGGGCTCAGAAATCCCCTAAGTGGCAAAAACCAAATTCTTTCACTGACTCGGACAAATCTACGGATTCTCAGGATGTTGTCATGGACGATTAGGACTCTCTCACAAGAGAGTGGTGAACTTATAGATGACCCTGATATACAGGAAGAAAATGTAGCTATTGACTCGGATTCTACTTACTTTTATCCGTCCTTAATTTGTCACCCACTGTCCGGGAAATGGTTCCCCAAACCTCTGGTGGCAAATTTTTTGTCTGTTAGAATAAATAAAGGTCTAGATAAAAGTACCCGCAATAAATTGAAGGCGGGATGTCCAAGACCGACCCTCCCTCACAGTTCTTCGGTAACTCTTGATCCCATTTTAAACAAGTTCCTAATGAAAACGGGAAAAAAATCCCAAAAAAGGGATTGACAGAAGCTTTAAAGCCTGTCAAGATAAACTACTTGATGTATTAGGCCCCTTGTCCTTTCCCAATAGAATGTGTCTCCACCCATCCAATACACTCTTCCCCATCCTATTCATTTTTCTATAGCAGATCACATTCTGATCAATTCAGAACTGAAGGATCTTATCACAAAGAAAGCCATTGTACTTGTTCCTCTAAATTCCCCAGGCTTTCTCAGCAAAGACTGAGCTCACAGACCTGTCATCAACCTGAGACTACTCAACAATTTTGTTGTGTACCGACATTTCAAAATGGAGGGCATCCATCTCCTAAGATATATTACTAAAAGACGATTGGGTAATCAAGATAGACCTAAAGGATGCTTACCAACAATTCCAATTCCTCCTTCTTCCCAAACATTTCTTCAGTTTATTTGGATCAATCAAAAATGGCAATTCACCCGCCTTCCATTTGGCCTATCACGAAACTTCTGAAGCCAATTCTAGCCTTACTCAGAAGTCGAGGTGTACGTCTCATTATTTACCTCGACGACAATCACATCATAGCTCAATCTGTAATTCTTCTCCTCACTCACAGAGATTGGACTTTATCCCTCCTCTCCAATCTAGGTTTTCTTATAAACCTCAAAAAATCCATACTATTTCCATCTCAAGAATTGGAATTCCTAGGTTTTCTGATCAATACTCGATCAACCACTCTGAGTCCCCCTCCCAAGAAACTGAAAACCATTCGGAAGGAAATTTGCCAATTCCTTTGCAAGGATCTTATTTCTCTGAGAGCTATCGCTCGAATTGTGGGTCTCCTTTCAGCCTCCATTCAAGCTGTCTTTTCAGATATCATGATAGAATCAGACGCAAGTCCAAAAGTTAGGAGGTCAGGATAGGAGGTCGGGATAGGAGGATGGGATAGGAGGTCGGAATATGAGAACGGGATATGAGGTCGAGATATGAGGATGGGATAGGAGGTCAGGATATGAGGTTGAGATATGATGACGGGATATGATTGGAACTTTTGGCTGGGTCCTTCACTCTAAAGAGCTTTGTCAAGGATTCTTTATATTGTTGTGTTTTACTTCGCATGGACAATTTATTTGCGGTCCACTATATCAACCATCTTTGTGGACCACCACCAAAGGCCCTTGCCAACATTGCCAAAGATTTCTGGCATTTTTGTCTAGACAGACATATCACTTTGAAAGCAGAATATCTTCCAGGCATCTCCAATTCAATTGCGGACTGGAACTCGCGATTCCTAACAGATTGGAAACTCCATCCTTCATTATTCCAACAAATCGATCAATTATGGGGCCCTCTTCATCTAGACATGTTCAATTCTCGACTGAACTGTTAAATTCCTCAGTTCTTCAGCTGGAGACCAGACCGAGACACTTTGGGAGTAGATGCTTTCCTTCAGTTCTGGCCTCTATGCATTTCCTCCTTTCAATCTTATCCCTCGAGTTCTCCTCCAGGTCTCAATTTGGAAATCTACTATGGCTATAATCACCCCCTGGTGGTCAACTCAACCATGGTTCCCTCAATTACTTCACCTATTAAATAGATTATCCTCGCATTCTTCCTTCTATTCCGGATCTCCTCCAGGACCCTCTTGGTAACTTTCATCCACTAATCTTATCAGATCAGCTGATTCTAATTTCCTGTCTAATTTCAGGCACTCCAGAACAACCTCTCCACTTTCTCTCACAACAAGAGAACTCCTCTCCGACGCTTGGGCTCCTGGTACCAGATCTGCTTACAGATCAGCCTGGAAAATTTGCTTCATTGGTGCTCTCAACGGGATTTGGATCCATTACAAACATCTACATCTAACATCCTAAATTTCCTTTTAGCATCCTTTGATGCTGGTAGAATTTATAGGATTATCAACTTCTATCGCTCCGCTATTTCTGCTAGACATTCGCTTATTGACTCCATCCCAATTGGTAAGCATCCTCTCGTATGCAAACTTTTGAAAGGCATACCTTTCCGACGCCCCTCTACCTGGGATGTCAATATTCTAAATATTTTCCTTTTTTGGGAAGAGAACAATTTTTTATCACTAAAACTGCTTCCAGTCAAACTTCCTGTTCTTCTATGTCTCATATCTATTAAAGGGGTACTCCGGTGAAAACCTTTTTTCTTTTAAATCAACTGGCGGCAGAAAGTTAAACATATTTGTAAATTACTTCTGTTAAAAAAATCTTAATCCTTCCTGTACTTATTAGCTGCTGAATACTACAGAGGAAATTCTTTTCTTTTTGGAATGCTCTCTGATGACATCACGACCACAGTTCTCTCTGCTGACATTATAATAATAATAATAACGCTTTATTTATTGTTGTCCTTAGTGGGATTTGAACCCAAGTCCCCAGCACTGCAAGGCAGCAGTGCTAACCACTGAGCCACCATGCTGCCATTAGCATACATCTGCTATGCATCTGCTATACATCTGCTATACATCTGCTATACATCTGCTATACATCTGCTATACATCTGCTATACATCTGCTATGCATGGTTGCTAAAATGGACAGAGATGTGAGCAGAAAGTACTGTGTTCGTGATGTCATCAGTGTTCCAAAAAGAAAGGAATTTCCTCTGTAGCATTCAGCAGCTAATAAGTACTGGAAGGATTAAGATTTTTTAATAGAAGTAATTTACAAATATGTTTAACTTTCTGCCACCAGTTAATTTAAAAGAAAAAAGGTTTTCACCAGAGTACCCCTTTAATGTATATCTGATGTTAGAGCTCTTGATATAACTAGAAGACAATATCCCCCGAAGGAGTTGTCTTTACAGTTTATCGTCATACAAAGACTAATTTACACTCAGTATTCTATCCAACTTTTCCTCATCAACACTAACTTTGCGTTGTACGTTGTCTACGCTCTCATGAGTCTAAAACAGAATCTCTACGCTCTACTTCTTCCTCTTAACGTCTGATATCTTTTTGTAAACCTCACAAACCTGTTTCCTCCAGCACCTTAGCCTGCTGGCATTGACACTTCTAAATTCGGCACTCACTCTACTAGAGGAGCTGTATCAACAAAATGATTTTAATCTGGTGCTTCTCTTTCGGATATCATTAAAGTGGCAAATCCAACTCAACCTTCAAAACATTCTATTTCAAACCTGATTCTCATGATACTTTTGTAAAATAATATGTTAATTAATATTTATTATACACTACCCTTAGCTTTAAACTAGCATAATAGGAGCGTCTTGTATTTCAATAAAATGGAAGATTTTCCTATCCTTGGTGAAGGAAAATATAGATTTTATTAAAGACACAAGTATTATCCCTCCCAAGGAGCCCATCCCTATGACTTCTTTGATTTGCTTTTATTTTCACAGCCACTTAAGAAGACTCTCTCCAAGGAGTAATCCATACTTCTTATGAAGTTTCCCTATTGTTGAAGAAGTTTTTCTTCCTGATCCAGTTCTACTTTACCAGATTTGACTTCTCCTTCTATGGACTATTCATCTTCACAAAAAAGAAGAAGGAAGATAGGATATCAACTGTCACTTACATAATATATCCTGCATTCTGATTGGTTTAACCCCTTAAGGACACATGACGTTCTCATACGTCTCCATGTCCGAGTCCTTAAGGACACATGACGTATGAGAACATCATGTGCTTTACCGGGCCCCCGCAACCATCTGGAGCGGAGACGGTGCCCGATGCCTGCTGAAATCGATCAGCAGGCATCGGGGCATATCGCCCAGGGGGGTCATGATGACCCCCCATGTCGGCGATCGCAGGGCACCGTTCGTCAATTCAGACGAGCGACGCGCTGCGATTCCGTTCCCCGCCGCTCGGGGATCGGAGCCGGATGTCTGCTGATTTCTATCAGCAGACATCCCGGCAGTGTACCGGAGGAGGTCCGGAGGACCTCCTATACCGGCGATCACTGCAGGACGCCGGTAACTACTTACCGGTGTTCTGCAGCGGTTTGGGTCATCAGGGTCACGTGTGACCCTGTGACCTGGATATAGATGGTGACTGGTGGTGTAGTATACACCACCAATCACCATCCATGCTGTACTGGGGGCTGGCATTGTGGCCACCCCCCTCAGTACAGTTGTGATTGGGTGGCCAAAGTGGCCACACCAATCACAATGTAATGGGAGGGGATGGTGGGGGCTAGGGGCACGTTGCTCCGTTCTGCCCGCCATTCCACAGAGATCTGGCGAGCAGGATGGAGCCCCATGCTGCCCACCATCCCCTGAGTTAAAAAAAAAGTGCCCCTTGCCCCCTTTCTGTGACCCCTTGGCACAGAAATCCCCAGGGATAGCTTTAGATTAGGTAGGGACAGGTTAGGGTTAAAAAAAAATTTAAAAAAAGTTTTTAATTTTTATTTTTTTCGGCGTTCCTCAGTGGGTGTCCGTGGGTCCGTAGCACCTTTAGCTGCGTGACCCCGGCCCTGCTGGGTCGCTGCGGTCTGCCGCCAGCCTTTTTCTAAGCGTGTGTGCGGACCCTCAGTTATAAAAGAGCGGTCCGCCACCGTTTGTTAAAGCCCACCCACCGCTGATCAGTCCCGTAGTACTGATCGACGTTTTTTTTTTGTGGTGCTGGTGCTTTTTTTCGGGTTTTCTAGCGCTTTTTTGCACCCATAGGCGGTCCGTGGACCTTACCTGTTTGTGCGGCGTGCCTCACCGCTGTCAGTGATTTATCACTGATCAGCGTTTTTTTTGTGGTAAAGGCACCTTTTTCGGTTAACGCATATTTTTTTTTTGCACCCATAGGCGGTCCGTGCCACCAGTAGCAGGCGTGTACTGTGTGGACGGACCGTACCTGTGTGTGCAGCCTGTCCCACCGCTGTCAGTGATTTTTCACTGATCAGCGTTTTTTTTTTTTTTGGTTCAGGCGGGTGCATTTTTTTCGGGGTAAAGCGTTTTTTTATTTTATTTTTCGTTTTTTTTTTGTGTGGGGGTCTGTGTACAAGCCACCAGCCACTGTTCTGGGCTGAGTGGCCGGACCCCCCACTGACTTCTGCGCCCCCTGCCGCCACAAGCGCTAATCAGTGCGCACACCACTGATTAGATAAATGCTTTTTTTGGGGGCGCAGGGTTTTTTTTTGCGCTAGAAGTCCCCCTTTTTTTTAAAAAAAAGTCCCCTTTTTATTTTATATTTTTTTCTGTTAGGGCGGGTTAGTTTAGTTAGGTTAGGGCGGGTTAGGGTGGGTTAGGGAGGTAGTATCGCACCACACCACACACACCAATAAAGTTTCCCCCCCCCACACACACACACATACCCGTATCCCCATTAGAGTAGGGAAATGGCCCGCAGAGTGTTTTCGGCAGAGGAGGCATATGACATAATTGCCTCCGACTCTGAAAGCATCTCAGAGGACGATGAAGACCCCACCTTCCTTATTTCATCGTCCTCCTTATCATCTAGTTCAGATGATGAGCCACCAAGGCGGCTTGTGGGCCTCGTGCTGCATATGGGTATAGTTAAAAAACCCAGTGTCAGGCAATATTGGAGTGGGGATGTCCTTTACCAGACACCCCTCTACAGTATGGCCATGGCATGTACCCAGTTCGAGGCCATTCGGAAATGTTTGCATTATGCTGATAATGCGGCATGTCCCCCCTGAACTGATCCCGCGTATGACCGCCTGTATAAAATCAGGCCGGTCATCAATCACTTTGGGGCCAGATTTTGGGAGGCCTATGTCCCGGGGCGGGAGGTCTCTATTGATGAGTCTCTCATCAGCTTCAAGGGGAGACTCCGCTTCCGGCAATACATCCCTACCAAGCGGGCGCGGTATGGCGCGAAGATGTATAAACTTTGCGAGAGTACCTCCGGGTACACTTGCAAGTTTATAGTGTATGAGGGACGAGATTCCCGTTTTGAACCCCCAGAATGTCCCCCCACTCTGGGTGTTAGTGGGAAAATCGTTTGGGGCCTTTTGCACCCATTGCTAGATAAAGGTTACCATCTTTGCGTGGATAACTTTTATACCAGTATCCCTCTCTTATCATCCCTCGCCGCCAGATCCACGGTCGCTTGTGGGACAGTCCGGAAGAATCAAAGAGGCCTTCCGCCCCATCCCCTACATGCTCCTATCCCCCGGGGTGAGTCCCGTGCCTTTTCCCATGAGAACCTGTTGTTGGTCCGGTATAAGGACAAGAGGGATGTCCTTATGCTCACCACTATTCATGGGAACGGCAGCACCCCTGTCCCTGTGCGAGGTACCGCGGGACCGGTCCTCAAGCCCGATTGTATTCTGGACTACAATCGGTATATGGGGGGAGTTGATCTTTCTGATCAAGTCCTCAAGCCATATAATGCCATGCGGAAAACACGCGTATGGTATAAAAAGGTTGCGATCTACATGGTACAGGTTGCCATGTACAACTCTTTTATACTGTACAAGTACGCTGGCAACACAGGGACATACCTGGAGTTCCAAGAGGTAGTTCTAAAGGCCCTGATCTATGGTGACCGCCAAAGAGCGGGTCAGAGCACCTCTGGAACTTTAGGTCCCCGGATCGTCCCCGGCCAACACTTTCCAGGTGTGATCCCCAACACTGGAAGGACGGGACGAACCCAGAAGAAATGCAGAGTGTGTCACAAGAAGGGGAGACTGAGGGACACCACCACTCAATGTGACACTTGCCCCGATCATCCGGGCCTCTGCATAGGCTGCTTCAGGGAGTATCACACTTCCATGGAGTACTACATTTTCCATCCTTTGCCCTAAATTTCATTCCCCAGAATTTGGCTCCAATGTACCAGTCCAGGGTACATTATCTTCCAAATTTTATACCAAAATACCCTACCCCCAAAAAATCAAACCCAAAACCTCTTTCCCAATGCCCCTCATAATATCTTTGTCCCCCAAAAAATGGATCATGGGACAAAGAGTCAACAGCATTGGAGGTTTGCAGTTGCCTCAAATGCGCAACGCTCTCTCTCTCCACCTGAGCGGGTTGCGCATTTGAGGTAACAGAATAGGGACGGCCCCACACATCCCCTTCCCAGAATGATGATTCAGAGTATAGGGTTTGGGGGGGGGGCATCATTTTTTACTTTTGGCTGTACTCTGGGTCATCATTCTGGGAAAATAATTGGCATATCAGTACTAAACTTGCAATTTCCTTCCCCCCATAGTACTCTTCATTCATTCCTGGAAAATAAATGAAGGGAACACCCGTCTGTTCCAAATCTCCACTTCACCCTATACACCTTCCCTAGGGGGTGTACTGTATATATTGTGGTCACTGCTCCCCTATACACCTTCCCTAGGGGGTGCACTGTTTATAGTATTCTCACATGTGGGTGTTCCTTTCTTGTATTTTCCTCTGAGTGTATGTAACTGTTAGGTCCGTAACAAACATCCGCCTCAAATGCGAAGAGTTCTCGCTCATGATCGCTGTCGTATTTCCAGGCGACAATTCGGAGTCACATGTTAGTTGTTCCCAGAAAAATGAAGCAGAGTATAGGTTGAAAATTGCAATTTTCAAAAGCTACTCTTCATCCATTCCTGGAAAATAAATTTAGGAAACACCTGTGCATTAAAAATGTCCTCTTTACCCCTATACCCATTCCTCAGGGTGGGTACTTTCTGTAATGGTGTCACATGTGGGGGTTTCATTTATGTATTTTCCTCGGAATGTATGTAACCGTCAGCTACTGATATGCCATAGGCCACAAATACAAAGTGACTTCTGAGCCTTGTTGTGCGCCTGTCCAGCACGTTACCCCATATGTGGATGTATTTTTATAGTCAGAGGGAAAAACCCTCCAAAATTTGTAATCCAATTCCTCATATTACTCCTTGTGAAAATGTTAATAATTGGGTAACCCCAGCATTTTAGTGTAAACAAATCTAATTTTTCAATTTATGGCCCACTTTTCAAAAAACCTGTGAGGTGTTATTTCCCACTGTACCCCTTGTTACGTTCATTGAGGGGTGTAGTTTCTAAAATGGTGTCACATGTGTTCTTTTTTTTTTTTGGCTGTTATTGCACAATGGGGGCTTTATAAATGCACATGACCCCCGACTTCAATTACAACAAAATTTTCACTCCTTCTATTCTGAGCATTGTAGTGCGTCCACAGAGCAATTTACATCCACATATGGGGTATTTTTTTTCTCAGACAAAATTGTTCTACAAATTTTGGGGGCCTTTTGCCCTATTACCCAATGTGAAAATGAAACATTTGGGGTAACGCTATCAATATAGTGCAAAAAAAATCTGATTTTTCAATTTTACGGCCCACTGTTCAAAAAACCTGTGAGGTGTAAGTACTCACTGTAACACTGTTACGTTCCCAGAGGGGTCTAGTTTCCAAAATATGCCATGTGGGTTTTTTTTGCTGTCCAGGCACCATAGGGGCTTCCTAAATGCGGCATGCCCCCAGAGCAAAATTTGTAACTCCTTCTCTTCTGAGACCTGTAGTGCGCCAGCAGAGCACTTTTCACCCCCATATGTTGTGTTTTCTGAATCGGGAGAAATTGGGCTTGAAACCCCTGTGGGGTATTAAGGCTCACTTAATTCCTTGTTACGTTCCTCAAGGGGTCTAGTTTCCAAAATGGTATGGCATGTGGGGGGTTTTAGCTGTTCTGGCACCAAAGGGGCTTCCTACATGCAACATGCCCCCCAAAAACCATTTCAGAAAAACGTACTCTCCAAAATCCCCTTGTCGCTCCTTCCCTTCTGAGCCCTCTACTGCGCCCGCCGAACACTTTACATAGACATATGAGGTATGTCCTTACTCGAGAGAAATTGGGCTACAAACACAAGTAAAAATGTTCTCCTTTTACCCCTTGCAAACATTCAAAAATTGGGTTTACATGCGAGTGTAAAAAATGAAGATTTTGAATTTTCTCCTTCACTTTGCTGCTATTAATGTGAAACACCTAAAGGGTTAACATACTTACTGAATGTCATTTTGAATACTTTGGGGGGTGCAGTTTTTATAATGGGGTCATTTATGGGGTATTTCTAATATGAAGACCCTTCAAATCCCCTTCAAACCTGAACTGGTCCCTGAAAAATATTGAGTTTGAAAATTTTGTGAAAATTTGGAAAATTGCTGCTGAACTTTGAAGCCTCTGATGTCTTCCAAAAGTAAAAACTCGTAAATTTTATGATGCAAACATAAAGTAGACATATTGTATATGTGAATAAAAAAAAAAAGCGAGAGAGCGAGAGAGCTTCAAAGTTAGAAAAATGCAAAATTTTCAATTTTTTCATCAAATTTTGGGATTTTTCACCAAGAAAGGATGTAAGTTACCATAAAATGTTACCACTATGTTAAAGTAGAAAATGTCACGAAAAAACAATCTCGGAATCAGAATGATCAGTAAAAGCATCAGAGTTATTAATGTTTAAAGTGACAGTGGTCAGATTTGCAAAAAACGCTCTGGTCCTTAAGGGGTTAAATGGCATGGTAGCATGTTTGGCTACATCATGCTTACGTCTTCAAAGTTTTTTCGTATATATCTACTTATATACATTCTTACGCTGCTGACATAGTAAAAGAGGTTTTAAATCATAATAAGAGCATCTTGTCTTTCATAAAATATATATTTTCCTAGTCAATCTATATGTAAAAAAAAATATATATATATATATATATATATATATGAATGAGAGAGAGAGAGAGAGAGAGAGAGAGAGAGAGAGAGAGAGAGAGAGGGAGAGAGAGTAGTGATTAGTCTGTATGATGTGACTGTATGTATGAGTAGTGATCAGTCTGTATGATGTGACTATGTATGAGCAGTGAGGAGTCTGTATGATGTGACTGTATATATGATGTGACTGTATGTATGATGTTATGATGTGACTGCATGTATGATGTGACTGTATGTATGAGTAGTGATCAGTCTGTATGATGTGACTGTATGTATGAGCAGTGAGGAGTCTGTATGATGTGACTGTATATATGATGTGACTGTATGTATGATGTGACTGCATGTATGAGTAGTGAGTCTGTATGATGTGACTGCATGTATGAGTAGTGATCAGTCTGTATGATGTGACTGTATGTATGAGTAGTGATCAGTCTGTATGATGTGACTGTATGTATGAGTAGTGATCAGTCTGTATGATGTGACTATGTATGAGTAGTGATCAGTCTGTATGATGTGACTGTATGTATGAGTAGTGATCAGTCTGTATTATGTGACTGTATATATGAGTAGTGATGATTCTGTATGATGTGACAGTATATATGAGTAGTGATCAGTCTGTATGATGTGACTATGTATGATCTGACTGTATATATGAGTAGTGATCAGTCTGTGTGATGTGACTGTATGTATGAGTAGTGATCAGTTTGTATGATGTGACTGTATGTATGAGTAGTGATCAGTCTGTATTATGTGACTGTATATATGAGTAGTGATGATTCTGTATGATGTGACTGTATATATAGTAACATAGTTCATGAGGTTTAAAAAACACCAGAGTCCATCAAGTTCACCCTATAACCTAATGAGTCCCTACTGATCCAGAGGAGGCAAAATCCCTCATACTAGAGGTAAAGATTCCTTCCTCCAAATATCAGAATAAATCCCTGGATCAACGTTCTGTCCCTATAAATCTATTATACATAACCAGCGATGTTATTATTCTCCAAAAATACATCCAGACCCCTTTATATTCTTATACAGAGTTCACCATGACACCTCCTCAGGAGAGAATTCTACAGTCTCACTGCTCTTACAGTAAAGAACCCCCGTCTGTAGACGTAGAGGATGTCACCTTGTTATATATACAGTCCTGGGTATAAATAGATCATGGAGAGATCTCTGTACTGTCCTGATATATTATATATATTATTAGGTCACCTCCTTGTTATATATACAGTCCTGGGTATAAATAGATCATGGAGAGATCTCTGTACTGTCCTGCTATATTATATATATTATTAGGTCACCTCCTTGTTATATATACAGTCCTGGGTATAAATAGATCATGGAGAGATCTCTGTACTGTCCTGATATATTATATATATTATTAGGTCACCTCCTTGTTATATATACAGTCCTGGGTATACATAGATCATGGAGAGATCTCTGTACTGTCCTGATATATTATATATATTATTAGGTCACCTCCTTGTTATATATACAGTCCTGGGTATAAATAGATCATGGAGAGATCTCTGTACTGTCCTGATATATTATATATATTATTAGGTCACCTTCTTGTTATATATACAGTCCTGGGTATAAATAGATCATGGAGAGATCTCTGTACTGTCCTGATATATTATATATATTATTAGGTCACCTCCTTGTTATATATACAGTCCTGGGTATAAATAGATCATGGAGAGATCTCTGTACTGTCCTGATATATTATATATATTATTAGGTCACCTCCTTGTTATATATACAGTCCTGGGTATAAATAGATCATGGAGAGATATCTGTACTGTCCTGATATATTATATATATTATTAGGTCACCTCCTTGTTATATATACAGTCCTGGGTATAAATAGATCATGGAGAGATCTCTGTACTGTCCTGATATATTATATATATATTATTAGGTCACCTTCTTGTTATATATACAGTCCTGGGTATAAATAGATCATGGAGAGATCTCTGTACTGTCCTGATATATTATATATATTATTAGGTCACCTCCTTGTTATATATACAGTCCTGGGTATATATAGATCATGGAGAGATCTCTGTACTGTCCTGATATATTATATATATATTATTAGGTCACCTTCTTGTTATATATACAGTCCTGGTATAAATAGATCATGGAGAGATCTATGTACTGTCCTGATATATTATATATATTATTAGGTCACCTCCTTGTTATATATACAGATCTGGGTATAAATCGATCATGGAGAGATCTCTGTACTGTCCTGATATATTATATATATTATTAGGTCACCTCCTTGTTATATATACAGTCCTGGGTATAAATAGATCATGGAGAGATCTCTGTACTGTCCTGATATATTATATATATCATTAGGTCACCTCCTTGTTATATATATAGTCCTGGGTATAAATAGATCATGGAGAGATCTCTGTACTGTCCTGATTTATTATATATATTATTAGGTCTCCTCCTTGTTATATATACAGTCCTGGGTATAAATAGATCATGGAGAGATCTCTGTACTGTCCTGATATATTATAAGGTCACCTCCTTTTTATATATACAGTCCTGGGTATAAATAGATCATGGAGAGATCTCTGTACTGTCCTGATATATTATATATATTATTAGGTCACCTCCTTGTTATATATACAGTCCTGGGTATAAATAGATCATGGAGAGATCTCTGTACTGTCCTGATATATTATAAGGTCACCTCCTTGTTATATATACAGTCCTGGGTATAAATAGATCATGGAGAGATCTCTGTACTGTCCTGATATATTATATATATTATTAGGTCACCTCCTTGTTATATATACAGTCCTGGGTATAAATAGATCATGGAGAGATCTCTGTACTGTCCTGATATATTATAAGGTCACCTCCTTGTTATATATACAGTCCTGGGTATAAATAGATCATGGAGAGATCTCTGTACTGTCCTGATTTATTATATATATTATTAGGTCTCCTCCTTGTTATATATACAGTCCTGGGTATAAATAGATCATGGAGAGATCTCTGTACTGTCCTGATATATTATCAGGTCACCTCCTTGTTATATATACAGTCCTGGGTATAAATAGATCATGGAGAGATCTCTGTAGTGTCCTGATATATTATATATATTATTAGGTCTCCTCCTTGTTATATATACAGTCCTGGGTATAAATAGATCATGGAGAGATCTCTGTACTGTCCTGATATATTATATATATTATTAGGTCACCTCCTTGTTATATATACAGTAGTGGTATAAATAGATCATGGAGAGATCTCTGTACTGTCCTGATATATTATATATATTATTAGGTCACCTCCTTGTTATATATACAGTCCTGGGTATAAATAGATCATGGAGAAATCTCTGTACTGTCCTGATATATATATTATTAGGTCACCTCCTTGTTATATATACAATCCTGGGTATAAATAGATCATGGAGAGATCTCTGTACTGTCCTGATATATTATATATATTATTAGGTCACCTCCTTGTTATATATACAGTCCTGGGTATATAGATCACGGAGAGATCTCTGTACTGTCCTGATATATTATATATATATTATTAGATCACCTCCTTGTTATATATACAGTCCTGGGTATAAATAGATCATGGAGAGATCTCTGTACTGTCCTGATATATTATATATATTATTAGGTCACCCCCTTCAGTAGGCAGTAGATAAAAATATCCGGATGATCGGCGCAATCCGTATGGCGTACAAAATACAAAGTATGCTGATAAAAATCCAAAGGTTCTTTTATTTGCTTGTGTCAGACGCGTTTCGAGGTTTCATACCTCTTTTTCAATGACTACAGCAGTGATACACATTACATTACATGGTGTTATATATAGATGGAAAAAGGCACCAAAATCAGTGGCCGGTATGTAACTATTCTGATGTCATAGATGTGCGCTGCGGTAGCGCTGTTTGATGCCGTGTGTCAGTTGTAGTCACGTGTATCAACAGTTTGTAACTTCATTCATAAAAAACAGTTTGTGAATTCATACATAAAAACATCAATTTATTTCTACGGAACAATCTAAAATATTATAAAAACAGCCTTATAGGAAGACTGGCTGCTGGATGGAAGAATAAAAAAAGCGGAACAGGTAATATTCACATGTGCGCTGCGTGTGAGTGTATTTTGAATCCACTTATGTTGCTGTCTGTGTACAGGCGGAGCAGCTCATGTCGGGCCGTTTCCCTGGACTGGGGGACTGCAGCGCTGCGACTTAGTATGGTATGGAGTATCCATCTATCCGTTAGGATAGATGTTTTCCTGTCCTTGCGTTGCTGTCTGTGTGTGATCGGAACAGCTGCGGTCGGGCTGTTCCTGGATTAGGAGGTTGCAGTACTATGGTTTAGCGCGGTGTGCAGTATCCATATGTTAGATGGAATGGGTATATTTCTGTAAGGGGTTAAAAATGAATAGACCGTGTGTGAATGTGAGTATTTCTTTAGGTCTGTAAATTGTAGTAGCCTGTGCTCAGATGATATTTTGGTTTGTGGGGTTCAAGCAGCCAGAATGAAACGGAAAACACCAGAAGAAGAACAAAACGAGGATGCCGAGGTAAAAGAAAGAAATGCAAACGACAACCCGAAAACGAAAAAGAAAAAAAAATGCTACTGAAGATCTTCAACCTATCCAGCCACATTCTAGAAGAAAATGAACGAGAGGTCCTAAGCAAAGGACTATCATTCTGTCCTAATGGAAAGATAGATGAATTCAAACTATTTGTGGATCTTAACAAATATGTAAGGAAACTAACCCTTTTGTCTAAATAAAACAACCAACACAACAGTGCCCAACACAGAAAGCAGTCAAAGTATCACCCTGGTCCCTCCGCCCATTCACACCAAGACCACAGTCAACGTTTTACCCCATTCATCACAAAGGACCATTCCTGGAAACATTCTATGCACTGGTATCAGAAGAATTCCGCAACATCAATAAACACAGAGCAGGAACATACAAACACAAAAGAAAGCCATAAAATCCCTGGCTGAGAACAGGACAATTGTAATACAGAGCACCGATAAAGGAGGCGGTGTAGTCATACAGGACCGGATGGTATATGTAACAGAAGCAAACCGCATCATCTCTGACCCGGAATACTACGAACCTCTTCTAGAAGATCCCATCAAAGCATACCAAAAGGAATGTTTCCAGATGATAGACCAGGCATTTTCAAAAGGAGTACTCAGCAAAAAAGAAAAAGAATTCCTGAAAATCAAAAACCCCAAAACACCTATCTTTTACCATCTACCAAAGGTCCATAAAGACCAGACCAACCCTCCGGGCCGCCCCATAATATCGGGCATAGGCTCAGTAACCAGCAACGTATCTCAATACGTTGACCTCCAACTGCAAAAGTATGTGGTTGAGTTGCCCTCACACCTTAAAGACACACCGAGCCTCATTCAGATCCTGAGAAACAGACAATGGAAATCAAGTTATAGATGGGCTACCCTAGATGTAGCAGCTCTATATTCAAACATTCCCCACCAGAAGGGCATAGATGTAATAAAGTCCATACTGGAAAAGGACCGCCTTATGCCACAAGAACAAAGAGATTTCATCACAGACAGTATTGGATTCATTTTGGGACATAACCACTTCAGCTTCGAGGGTAACATCTACAGAAAAACTACCGGTACCGCGATGGGAACACGGTTTGCCCCATCATTCACTAATCTATATATGGGGGCATATGAGGAGGAATATATCTACAACACACACCAGTGGAAACACAATATCGTTCTATACAAAAGATATATAGACGATTTACTTTTCATCTGGGAGGGGACTGAAGAATCGTTCCAATCTTTCACAGAACATCTGAATTCAAACACCTGGCATTTAACACTAACGGGAAAATGTGACACCGTCTCCATTGAATACCTGGATTTAGAACTCAAGAGGTGAAGATCCCCGGGGCTCCGGTTCACGTGTAAAAAAGGTGTGTTCGAGCGCTCACTCCTGTAGAATAGCTTGGCTGGGATCGTGGCAGTAAGAAGTAGCCGGACACGGTTAAAGATATAATAACCGGATTTTATTTGTATAGATCACAGATAACGCGTTTCGAGGGGGGGGACCCCCTCTTCGTCAGATCAATGATCTGGATTTAGAACTCGCATCGGAAGGGTCTGAAATAATTACAAAAACGTATTTTAAGAGCGTGGACTGCAACAGCCTATTAGAGTACAAAAGTTGCCACTTCCACAAATGGAAAAAGAACATCCCCTTTGGCCAATTCCACAGGCTACGCAGGAGTTGCACAAAGTAAAATAATAAAAAAAAGGCTAACAGAAAAAAGATACCCAAAGAAAATAGTCCAAGATGCCTACCAGAAATCATATACATCCATAAGAGCTATTAATACTGAAGATCCAGGGAAAGAATCAAAAAAAGATCACGAACACCAATAAGAGTGACAAGAAAGAAAAAAAACTGTGAAAAATTCAGGTTTAACATTATTACAGATTATAACGCAGACAAACAGAAAATCAATGCAATAATGGAAAAACATTGGAATGTCCCTTTACAAGACCCTATTCTCAAAGAGTCCCTACCAAAAAAAACCAGTTTCACTTCTAGAAGGGCAAAAACGATAAAAAACATGGTGGCCCCAAGTCGTTTAAGAGGTGAAAAACAAACAGAAAAGCACAACAAGAACGCTGAGAGCAAGGAGACTGGTTGTTATAAATGCAGAGCAAAGACCTGCAAACTCTGTAAAAATATAAACCATGGAGCCAAGACTTTTTCAAGCAACCAAACCGGAGAAAACTTCAAAATTAAAAGTAGATTAGACTGCAATTCATTGTTTGTAATATACTTGATCGAGTGTGGATGCCATCTACAGTATATTGGACGAACATCCCAAACATTGAAAAATCGTATGAGTGGACACCGTTTCAACGTGACACACAAGTTTCCGAAACATAGTCTAGACATGCGACAGAAAAACACGACAACAAATTCTCGGATTTTAAGGTCACTGCAATCGAACAGATATCAGAAGAAAATGGGGACAGATTTGGAAATTTATGCAGAAGAGAGTTCTTTTGGATATCTAAAATGAACACACTGTCCCCGCTGGGTTTGAACGAAAATATTGATAATATATAAGAACAACACATTTAAAACTACATACGGACAAACACCCCTCTGAAATCTAGAAAACATCAACATAAGTGATATCCCTCACTTCCATATATATTTTAGACATATTTCATATATCTTCCACACAAACATCCAATACATCACAGCACACATACCGAACCACCGACCAAAAGTGAAAACCCATGAGTTATCAACAATTTGGCCAAAACATCACACAACTTCGAATACGTCTTTTATATATATTTAAAAAAAACTATATACAGTATATAAAAAACTTCATAAAATACCACTTCAACTAATCAAAATTAGCCTGTTATAAACGCATTGGCTATATCCATATCACCAGCCAAACCCCATCCTCCAACAGAAGTTACATAAAACAAAAGAAAACACACAAAAAATACTAACACACACCTAAACGATATGTGGGGCACAGAGCCATAGTGCGTGAACCCCACAAACCAAAATATCATCTGAGCACAGGCTACTACAATTTACAGACCTAAAGAAATACTCACATTAACACACGGTCTATTCATTTTTAACCCCTTACAGTAATATACCCATTCCATCTAACATATGGATACTGCACACCGCGCTAAACCATAGCACTGCAACCTCCTAATCCAGGAACAGCCCGACCGCAGCTGTTCCGATCACACACAGACAGCAACGCAAGGACAGGAAAACATCTATCCTAACGGATAGATGGATACTACATACCATACTAAGTCGCAGCGCTGCAGTCCCCCAGTCCAGGGAAACGGCCCGACATGAGCTGCTCCGCCTGTACACAGACAGCAACATAAGTGGATTCAAAATACACTCACACGCAGCGCACATGTGAATATTACCTGTTCCGCTTTTTTTATTCTTCCATCCAGCAGCCAGTCTTCCTATAAGGCTGTTTTTATAATATTTTAGAATGTTCCGTAGAAATAAATTGATGTTTTTATGTATGAATTCACAAACTGTTTTTTATGAATGAAGTTACAAACTGTTGATACACGTGACTACAACTGACACACGGCATCAAACAGCGCTACCGCAGCGCACATCTATGACATCAGAATAGTTACATACCGGCCACTGATTTCGGCGCCTTTTTCCATCTCTATATAACAACATGTAATGTAATGTGTATCACTGCTGTAGTCATTGAAAAAGAGGTACGAAACCTCGAAACGCGTCTGACACAAGCAAATAAAAGAACCTTTGGATTTTTATCAGCATACTTTGTATTTTGTACGCCATACGGATTGCGCCGATCATCCGGATATTTTTATCTACTGCCTACTGAATCTACTATCTACTATCGAGTGAGGATACACTCGAAACATCCGGACGGCTGCACCGCCACCCTGCTAACTCTGATTACATCTTAAAGCCCACAAGGTTGTCGTGTGCCAAACACAATCTTACAAGGTGAGTGTTCCGTCTATGCGACTCACCTGTAGTGCAAACCATACAAAACATACTGCCCAATGAGAAGCTCTGTCTTGTGTTTTATCCCACTATAGTATCATAGGTCACACCCTTGTTATATATACAGTCCGGGGTATAAATAGATCATGGAGAGATCTCTGTACTGTCCTGATATATTATATATATTATTAGGTCACCCCCTTGTTATATATACAGTCCGGGGTATAAATAGATCATGGAGAGATCTCTGTACTGTCCTGATATATTATATATATTATTAGGTCACCTCCTTGTTATATATACAGTCCTGGGTATATATAGATCATGGAGAGATCTCTGTACTGTCCTGATATATTATATATATTATTAGGTCACCTCCTTGTTATATATACAGTCCTGGGTATAAATAGATCATGGAGAGATATCTGTACTGTCCTGATATATTATATATATTATTAGGTCACCCCCTTGTTATATATACAGTCCGGGGTATAAATAGATCATGGAGAGATCTCTGTACTGTCCTGATATATTATATATATTATTAGGTCACCCCCTTGTTATATATACAGTCCGGGGTATAAATAGATCATGGAGAGATCTCTGTACTGTCCTGATATATTATATATATTATTAGGTCACCCCCTTGTTATATATACAGTCCGGGGTATAAATAGATCATGGAGAGATCTCTGTACTGTCCTGATATATTATATATATTAGGTCACCCCCTTGTTATATATACAGTCCTGGGTATAAATAGATCATGGAGAGATCTCTGTACTGTCCTGACATATTATATATATTATTAGGTCACCCCCTTGTTATATATACAGTCCGGGGTATAAATAGATCATGGAGAGATCTCTGTACTGTCCTGATATATTATATATATTATTAGGTCACCTCCTTGTTATATATACAGTCCTGGGTATAAATAGATCATGGAGAGATCTCTGTATTGTCCTGATAATATATATATATATATATATATTAGGTCACCCCCTTGTTATATATACAGTCCTGGGTATAAATAGATCATGGAGAGATCTCTGTACTGTCCTGACATATTATATATATTATTAGGTCACCCCCTTGTTATATATACAGTCCGGGGTATAAATAGATCATGGAGAGATCTCTGTACAGTCCTGATATATTATATATATTATTAGGTCACCCCCTTGTTATATATACAGTCCGGGGTATAAATAGATCATGGAGAGATCTCTGTACTGCCCTGATATATTATATATATTATTAGGTCACCCCCTTGTTATATATACAGTCCGGGGTATAAATAGATCATGGAGAGATCTCTGTACTGTCCTGATATATATATATTATTAGGTCACCCCCTTGTTATATATACAGTCCGGGGTATAAATAGATCATGGAGAGATCTCTGTACTGTCCTGATATATTATATATATTATTAGGTCACCTCCTTGTTATATATACAGTCCTGGGTATAAATAGATCATGGAGAGATCTCTGTACAGTCCTGATATATTATATATATTATTAGGTCACCCCCTTGTTATATATACAGTCCGGGGTATAAATAGATCATGGAGAGATCTCTGTACTGTCCTGATATATTATATATATTATTAGGTCTCCTCCTTGTTATATATACTGTCCTGGGTATAAATAGATCATGGAGAGATCTCTGTACTGTCCCCTGATATATTATATATATTATTAGGTCACCTCCTTGTTATATATACAGTCCTGGGTATAAATAGATCATGGAGAGATCTCTGTACTGTCCTGATATATTATATATATATTATTAGGTCACCTCCTTGTTATATATACAGTCCTGGGTATAAATAGATCATGGAGAGATCTCTGTACTGTCCTGATATATTATATATATTATTAGGTCACCTCCTTGTTATATATACAGTCCTGGGTATAAATAGATCATAGAGAGATCTCTGTACTGTCCTGATATATTATATATATTATTAGGTCACCTCCTTGTTATATATACAGTCCTGGGTATAAATAGATCATGGAGAGATCTCTGTACTGTCCTGATATATTATATATATTATTAGGTCTTCTCCTTGTTATAGATACAGTCCTGGGTATAAATAGATCATGGAGAGATCTCTGTACTGTCCTGATATATTATATATATATATTATTAGGTCACCTCCTTGTTATAGATACAGTCCTGGGTATAAATAGATCATGGAGAGATCTCTGTACTGTCCTGATATATTATATATATATTATTAGGTCACCTCCTTGTTATATATACAGTCCTGGGTATAAATAGATCATGGAGAGATCTCTGTACTGTCCTGATATATTATATATATTATTAGGTCACCTCCTTGTTATATATACAGTCCTGGGTATGAATAGATCATGGAGAGATCTCTGTACTGTCCTGATATATTATATATATTATTAGGTCACCTCCTTGTTATATATACAGTCCTGGGTATAAATAGATCATGGAGAGATATCTGTACTGTCCTGATATATTATATATATTATTAGGTCACCTCCTTGTTATATATACAGTCCTGGGTATATATAGATCATGGAGAGATCTCTGTACTGTCCTGATATATTATATATATTATTAGGTCACCTCCTTGTTATATATACAGTCCTGGGTATAAATAGATCATGGAGAGATCTCTGTACTGTCCTGATATATTATATATATTATTAGGTCACCTCCTTGTTATAGATACAGTCCTGGGTATAAATAGATCATGGAGAGATCTCTGTACTGTCCTGATATATTATATACATTATTAGGTCACCTCCTTGTTATATATACAGTCCTGAGTATAAATAGATCATGGAGAGATCTCTGTACTGTCCTGATATATTATATATATTATTAGGTCACCTCCTTGTTATATATACAGTCCTGGGTATAAATAGATCATGGAGAGATCTCTGTACTGTCCTGATATATATATTATTAGGTCACCTCCTTGTTATATATACAGTCCTGAGTATAAATGGATCATGGAGAGATCTCTGTACTGTCCTGATATATTATATATATTATTAGGTCACCTCCTTGTGATATATATACAGTCCTGGGTATAAATAGATCATGGAGAGATCTCTGTACTGTCCCCTGATATATTATATATATTATTAGGTCACCTCCTTGTTATATATACAGTCCTGGGTATAAATAGATCATGGAGAGATCTCTGTACTGTCCCCTGATATATTATATATATTATTAGGTCACCTCCTTGTTATATATACAGTCCTGGGTATAAATTTACATACAACAGAGGTTAAACTAACAGGCCTATAATTTCCGGGGTCACCTTTTGTTCCCTTTTTAAATATTGGCACCACATTTGCCATGCGCCAGTCCTGGGGAACAGTACCTGTTGCTATTATAGAGTCCCGGAATATAAAAAATATGGGTTTGTCTATTACATTACTTAATTCCTTTAGAACACGGGGGTGAATGCCATCTGGACCTGGTGATTTGTCTGTTTTGATTTTTTGCAGGCGGCATGTACTTCTTCCTGGATTAGATAGGTGACCTGTACTTCTTCCTGGATTAGATAGGTGACCTGTACTGGGGAGTTTACCTTATCACACTGTATTTCACCTGGCATTTCATTTTCATTTTTCATATGAATAGTGATCAGTCTGTATGATGTGACTGTTTATATGAGTAGTGATCAGTCTGTATTATGTGACTGTATGTATGATGTGACTGTATGTATGAGTAGTGATCAGTCTGTATGATGTGACTGTATGTATGATGTGACTGTATGAATGAGTAGTGATTAGTCTGTATGATGTGACTATGTATGAGTAGTGATCAGTCTGTATGATGTGACTGTATGTATGAGTAGTGATCAGTCTGTATGATGTGACTATGTATGATCTGACTGTATATATAAGTAGAGATGAGTCTGTATGATGTGACAGTATATATGAGTAGTGATCAGTCTGTATGATGTGACTATGTATGATCTGACTGTATATATGAGTAGTGATCAGTCTGTATGATGTGACAGTATATATGAGTAGTGATCAGTCTGTATGATGTGACTGTATGTATGAGTAGTGATCAGTCTGTATGATGTGACTATGTATGATCTGACTGTATATATGAGTAGAGATGAGTCTGTATGATGTGACAGTATATATGAGTAGTGATCAGTCTGTATGATGTGACTATGTATGATCTGACTGTATATATGAGTAGTGATCAGTCTGTATGATGTGACAGTATATATGAGTAGTGATCAGTCTGTATGATGTGACAGTATATATGAGTAGTGATCAGTCTGATGTGACAGTATATATGAGTAGTGATCAGTCTGTATGATGTGACTGTATGTATGATGTGACTGTATGTATGAGTAGTGATCAGTCTGTATGATGTCACTGTATGTATGATGTGACTGTATGTATGAGTAGTGATCAGTCTGTATGACGTGACTGTATATATGAGGTGACTCTTCCCCTGTTGCTGATCATCAGACTTGTCACATGATATCATTTATTGTCTATTTTGCCCGGTCGGACTCTTCACGGCCATAATCTGATTTTTCGGAGTTTTTCTCCCCATAACAAGCGTCACAAAGTGGATGGAGGACAAAGGCGCTACTGTGTGCGGCCCTGGGGTGTAGACATAGACAGGACAGTACAGGGCGACACAGCTTATAATATACCACTGTGTGCGGCCCTGGGGTGTAGACATAGACAGGACAGTACAGGGCGACACAGCTTATAATACACCACTGTGTGCAGCCCTGGGGTGTAGACATAGACAGGACAGTACAGGGCGACACAGCTTATAATACACCACTGTGTGCAGCCCTGGAGTGTAGACATAGACAGGACAGTACAGGGCGACACAGCTTATAATACACCACTGTGTGCGGCCCTGGAGTGTAGACATAGACAGGACAGTACAGGGCGACACAGCTTATAATACACCACTGTGTGCAGCCCCAGGGTGTAGACATAGACAGGACAGTACAGGGCGACACAGCTTATAATACACCACTGTGTGCGGCCCTGGGGTGTAGACATAGACAGGACAGTACAGGGCGACACAGCTTATAATACACCACTGTGTGCGGCCCTGGGGTGTAGACATAGACAGGACAGTACAGGGCGACACAGCTTATAATACACCACTGTGTGCTGCCCTGGGGTGTAGACATAGACAGGACAGTACAGGGCGACACAGCTTATAATACACCACTGTGTGCGGCCCTGGGGTGTAGACATAGACCGGACAGTACAGGGCGACACAGCTTATAATACACCACTGTGTGCAGCCCTGGAGTGTAGACATAGACAGGACAGTACAGGGCGACACAGCTTATAATACACCACTGTGTGCAGCCCTCGAGTGTAGACATAGACAGGACAGTACAGGGCGACACAGCTTATAATACACCACTGTGTGCAGCCCCAGGGTGTAGACATAGACAGGACAGTACAGGGCGACACAGCTTATAATACACCACTGTGTGCGGCCCTGGGGTGTAGACATAGACAGGACAGTACAGGGCGACACAGCTTATAATACACCACTGTGTGCGGCCCTGGGGTGTAGACATAGACAGGACAGTACAGGGCGACACAGCTTATAATACACCACTGTGTGCTGCCCTGGGGTGTAGACATAGACAGGACAGTACAGGGCGACACAGCTTATAATACACCACTGTGTGCGGCCCTGGGGTGTAGACATAGACCGGACAGTACAGGGCGACACAGCTTATAATACACCACTGTGTGCATCCCTGGAGTGTAGACATAGACAGGACAGTACAGGGCGACACAGCTTATAATACACCACTGTGTGCATCCCTGGAGTGTAGACATAGACAGGACAGTACAGGGCGACACAGCTTATAATACACCACTGTGTGCGGCCCTGGGGTGTAGACATAGACCGGACAGTACAGGGCGACACAGCTTATAATACACCCCTGTGTGCTGCCCTGGGGTGTAGACATAGACAGGACAGTACAGGGCGACACAGCTTATAATACACCACTGTGTGCAGCCCTGGGGTGTAGACATAGACAGTACAGTACAGAGCGACACAGGTTATAAT
This sequence comes from Hyla sarda, assembly GCF_029499605.1. Taxonomy (NCBI): domain Eukaryota; kingdom Metazoa; phylum Chordata; class Amphibia; order Anura; family Hylidae; genus Hyla; species Hyla sarda. The sequence continues at coordinate 162,487 of NW_026610814.1, read as the reverse complement.
ATACCACTGTGTGCAGCCCTGGGGTGTAGACATAGACAGGACAGTACACGGCGACTAAGCTTATAATACACCACTGTGTGCAGCCCTGGGGTGTAGACATAGACAGGACAGTACAGGGTGACACAGCTTATAATACACCACTGTGTGCGGCCCTGGGGTGTAGACTGTGGTGTATTATAAGCTGTGTCGTCCTGTACTGTCCTGTCTATGTCTACACCCCAGGGCTGCACACAGTGGTATATTATAACCTGTGTCGCTCTGTACTGTACTGTCTATGTCTACACTCCAGGGCTGCACACAGTGGTGTATTATAAGCTGTGTCGCCCTGTACTGTCCTGTCTATGTCTACACCCTGGGGCTGCACAAAGTGGTATATTATAAGCTGTGTCACCCTGTACTGTCCTGTCTATGTCTACACTCCAGGGCTGCACACAGTGGTGTATTATAAGCTGTGTCGCCCTGTACTGTCCTGTCTATTTCTACACTCCAGGGCCGCACACAGTGGTGTATTATAAGCTGTGTCGCCCTGTACTGTCCTGTCTATTTCTACACTCCAGGGCTGCACACAGTGGTGTATTATAAGCTGTGTCGCCCTGTACTGTCCTGTCTATTTCTACACCCCAGGGCAGCACACATTGGTGTATTATAAGCTGTGTCGCCCTGTACTGTCCTATCTATGTCTACACCCCAGGGCTGCACACAGTGGTGTATTATAAGCTGTGTCGCCCTGCACTGTCCTGTCTATGTCTACACCCCAGGGCTGCACACAGTGGTGTATTATAAGCTGTGTCGCACTGTCCTATCTATGTCTACACTCCAGGGCTCCACACAGTGGTGTATTATAAGCTGTGTCGCCCTGTACTGTCCGGTCTATGTCTACACCCCAAGACTGCACACAGTGGTGTATTATAAGCTGTGTCGCCCTGTACTGTCCTGTCTATGTCTACACCCCAGGGCCGCACACAGTGGTGTATTATAAGCTGTGTCGTCCTGTACTGTCCTGTCTATGTCTACACTCCAGGGCTGCACACAGTGGTGTATTATAAGCTGTGTCGCCCTGTACTGTCCTGTCTATGTCTACACTCCAGGGCCGCACACAGTGGTATATTATAAGCTGTGTCGCCCTGTACTGTCCTGTCTATGTCTACACCCCAGGGCTGCACACAGTGGTGTATTATAAGCTGTGTCGCACTGTCCTGTCTATGTCTACACTCCAGGGCCGCACACAGTGGTGTATTATAAGCTGTGTCGCCCTGTACTGTCCTGTCTATGTCTACACTCCAGGGCCGCACACAGTGGTATATTATAAGCTGTGTCGCCCTGTACTGTCCTGTCTATGTCTACACCCCAGGGCTGCACACAGTGGTGTATTATAAGCTGTGTCGCACTGTCCTGTCTATGTCTACACTCCAGGGCCGCACACAGTGGTGTATTATAAGCTGTGTCGCCCTGTACTGTCCTGTCTATGTCTACACTCCAGGGCCGCACACAGTGGTGTATTATAAGCTGTGTCGCCCTGTACTGTCCTGTCTATGTCTACACCCCAGGGCTGCACACAGTGGTATATTATAAGCTGTGTCGCCCTGTACGGTCCTGTCTATGTCTACACCCCAAGGCTGCACACAGTGGTGTATTATAAGCTGTGTAGCCCTGTACTGTCCTGTCTATGTCTA
>NW_026610814.1:150814-155814 GCF_029499605.1 Hyla sarda | reverse complement strand
ATATATATATATTACCTGTATATACAGCACTGTGCTCCCCGTATATATATATATATATATATATATATATATTACCTGTATATACAGCACTGTGCTCCCCGTATATATATATATATATATTACCTGTATACACAGCACTGTGCTCCCCGTATATATATATATATATTACCTGTATATACAGCACTGTGCTTCCCGTATATATATATATATATATATATATATATTACCTGTATATACAGCACTGTGCTCCCCGTATATATATATATATATTACCTGTATATACAGCACTGTGCTCCCCCGTATATATATATATATTACCTGTATATACAGCACTGTGCTCCCCGTATATATATATATATTACCTGTATATACAGCACTGTGCTCCCCGTATATATATATATTACCTGTATATACAGCACTGTGCTCCCCGTATATATATATATTACCTGTATACACAGCACTGTGCTCCCCGTATATATATATATTACCTGTATATACAGCACTGTGCTCCCCGTATATATTACCTGTATATACAGCACTGTGCTCCCCGTATATATATATATTACCTGTATATACAGCACTGTGCTCCCCGTATATATATAAATATATATATATTACCTGTATATACAGCACTGTGCTCCCCGTATATATATATATATATTACCTGTATATACAGCACTGTGCTCCCCGTATATATATATATATTACCTGTATATACAGCACTGTGCTCCCCGTATATATATATATTACCTGTATATACAGCACTGTGCTCCCCGTATATATATATATTACCTGTATATACAGCACTGTGCTCCCCGTATATATATATTACCTGTAATACACAGCACTGTGCTCCCCGTATATATATATATTACCTGTATACACAGCACTGTGCTCCCCGTATATATATATATATATTACCTGTATATACAGCACTGTGCTCCCCGTATATATATATTACCTGTATATACAGCACTGTGCTCCCCATATATATATATATTACCTGTATACACAGCACTGTGCTCCCCGTATATATATATATATTACCTGTATACACAGCACTGTGCTCCCCGTATATATATATATTACCTGTTTATACAGCACTGTGCTCCCCGTATATATATATATATATATTACCTGTATATACAGCACTGTGCTCCCCGTATATATATATTACCTGTATATACAGCACTGTGCTCCCCGTATAAATATATATTACCTGTATATACAGCACTGTGCTCCCCGTATATATATATATATATATATATATATATTACCTGTATATACAGCACTGTGCTCCCCGTATATATATATATATATATATTACCTGTATACACAGCACTGTGCTCCCCGTATATATATATTACCTGTATATACAGCACTGTGCTCCCCGTATATATATATTACCTGTATATACAGCACTGTGCTCCCCGTATATATATATATTACCTGTATACACAGCACTGTGCTCCCCGTATATATATATATTACCTGTATACACAGCACTGTGCTCCCCGTATATATATATTACCTGTATACACAGCACTGTGCTCCCCGTATATATATATATTACCTGTATATACAGCACTGTGCTCCCTGTATATATATATTACCTGTATATACAGCACTGTGCTCCCCGTATATATATATATTACCTGTATATACAGCACTGTGCTCCCCGTATATATATATATTACCTGTATATACAGCACTGTGCTCCCCGTATATATATATATTACCTGTATATACAGCACTGTGCTCCCCGTATATATATATTACCTGTATATACAGCACTGTGCTCCCCGTATATATATATTACCTGTATATACAGCACTGTGCTCCCCGTATATATATATATATATATTACCTGTATATACAGCACTGTGCTCCCCGTATATATATATATTACCTGTATATACAGCACTGTGCTCCCCGTATATATATATATATATAACCTGTATATACAGCACTGTGCTCCCCGTATATATATATATTACCTGTATATACAGCACTGTGCTCCCCGTATATATATATATATATATTACCTGTATACACAGCACTGTGCTCCCCGTATATATATATATTACCTGTATATACAGCACTGTGCTCCCCGTATATATATATATTACCTGTATATACAGCACTGTGCTCCCCGTATATATATATATTACCTGTATACATAGCACTGTGCTCCCCGTATATATATATATTACCTGTATATACAGCACTGTGCTCCCCGTATATATATATACTACCTGTATACACAGCACTGTGCTCCCCGTATATATATATATTACCTGTATATACAGCACTGTGCTCCCCGTATATATATATATATTACCTGTATATACAGCACTGTGCTCCCCGTATATATATATTACCTGTATACACAGCACTGTGCTCCCCGTATATATATATATATTACCTGTATACACAGCACTGTGCTCCCCGTATATATATTACCTGTATATACAGCACTGTGCTCCCCGTATATATATATATATATTACCTGTATATACAGCACTGTGCTCCCCGTATATATATATATTACCTGTATATACAGCACTGTGCTCCCCGTATATATATATATATTACCTGTATACACAGCACTGTGCTCCCCGTATATATATATATATTACCTGTATACACAGCACTGTGCTCCCCGTATATATATTACCTGTATACACAGCACTGTGCTCCCCGTATATATATATATTACCTGTATACACAGCACTGTGCTCCCCGTATATATATATTATTACCTGTATATACAGCACTGTGCTCCCCGTATATATATATTACCTGTATATACAGCACTGTGCTCCCCGTATATATATATATATTACCTGTATATACAGCACTGTGCTCCCCGTATATATATATATTACCTGTATATACAGCACTGTGCTCCCCGTATATATATATATATATTACCTGTATACACAGCACTGTGCTCCCCGTATATATATATATATATTACCTGTATATACAGCACTGTGCTCCCCGTATATATATATTACCTGTATATACAGCACTGTGCTCCCCGTATATATATATATATATTACCTGTATACACAGCACTGTGCTCCCCGTATATATATATATATATATATTACCTGTATATACAGCACTGTGCTCCCCGTATATATATATATTACCTGTATATACAGCACTGTGCTCCCCGTATATATATATATATTACCTGTATACACAGCACTGTGCTCCCCGTATATATATATATATATATATTACCTGTATACACAGCACTGTGCTCCCCCGTATATATATATATATATTACCTGTATACACAGCACTGTGCTCCCCGTATATATATATTACCTGTATATACAGCACTGTGCTCCCCGTATATATATATATATATATTACCTGTATATACAGCACTGTGCTCCCCGTATATATATTACCTGTATATACAGCACTGTGCTCCCCGTATATATATATATATATATATATATATATATATATATAACCTGTATACACAGCACTGTGCTCCCCGTATATATATATATATTACCTGTATACACAGCACTGTGCTCCCCGTATATATATATATTACCTGTATACACAGCACTGTGCTCCCCGTATATATATATATTACCTGTATACACAGCACTGTGCTCCCCGTATATATATATATATTACCTGTATATACAGCACTGTGCTCCCCGTATATATATATTACCTGTATACACAGCACTGTGCTCCCCGTATATATATATATTACCTGTATATACAGCACTGTGCTCCCCGTATATATATATTACCTGTATACACAGCACTGTGCTCCCCGTATATATATATATTACCTGTATATACAGCACTGTGCTCCCCGTATATATATATATATATTACCTGTATATACAGCACTGTGCTCCCCGTATAAATATATATTACCTGTATATACAGCACTGTGCTCCCCGTATATATATATATATATATATTACCTGTATATACAGCACTGTGCTCCCCGTATATATATATATTACCTGTATACACAGCACTGTGCTCCCCATATATATATATATATATATATATATATATATTACCTGTATATACAGCACTGTGCTCCCCGTATATATATATATAATTACCTGTATACACAGCACTGTGCTCCCCGTATATATATATATATATATTACCTGTATATACAGCACTGTGCTCCCCGTATATATATATATTACCTGTATACACAGCACTGTGCTCCCCGTATATATATATATTACCTGTATATACAGCACTGTGCTCCCCGTATATATATATATTACCTGTATACACAGCACTGTGCTCCCCGTTATATATATATATATATATTACCTGTATACACAAGCACTGTGCTCCCCGTATATATATATATATTACCTGTATACACAGCACTGTGCTCCCGTATATATATATATATTACCTGTATACACAGCACTGTGCTCCCCGTATATATATATATTACCTGTATACACAGCACTGTGCTCCCCGTATATATATATATTACCTGTATACACAGCACTGTGCTCCCCGTATATATATATATTACCTGTATACACAGCACTGTGCTCCCCGTATATATATATATTACCTGTATATACAGCACTGTGCTCCCCGTATATATATATATATATTACCTGTATACACAGCACTGTGCTCCCCGTATATATATATATTACCTGTATACACAGCACTGTGCTCCCCGTATATATATATATTACCTGTATACACAGCACTGTGCTCCCCGTATATATATATATTACCTGTATACACAGCACTGTGCTCCCCGTATATATTATATATTACCTGTATACACAGCACTGTGCTCCCCGTATATATATATATTACCTGTATACACAGCACTGTGCTCCCCGTATATATATATATATTACCTGTATATACAGCACTGTGCTCCCCGTATATATATATATATTAACCTGTATATACAGCACTGTGCTCCCCGTATATATATATTACCTGTATATACAGCAATCCTTGTG
>NW_026610814.1:112500-150614 GCF_029499605.1 Hyla sarda | reverse complement strand
ACTATGTCCTCTATATATATATATATATATATATAACACTATGTCCCTCTATATATATATATATATATATATATATATATATAACACTATGTCCTCTATATATATATAACACTATGTCCTCTATATATATAACACTATGTCCTCTATATATATATAACACTATGTCCTCTATATAACACTATATCCTCTATATATATATATATATATATATATATATATATATCACTATGTCCTCTATATATATAACACTATGTCCTCTATATATATAACACTATGTCCTCTATATATATAACACTATGTCCTCTATATATATATATATAGAGGACATAGTGTTATATATATATAGAGGACATAGTGTTATATATATAGAGGACATAGTGTTATATATATAGAGGACATAGTGATATATATATATATATAATATATATATATATATATAGAGGATATAGTGTTATATAGAGGACATAGTGTTATATATATATAGAGGACATAGTGTTATATATATAGAGGACACACTATGTCCTCTATATATATAACACTATGTCCTCTATATATATATAACACTATGTCCTCTATATATATATAACACTATGTCCTCTATATATATATATAACACTATGTCCTCTATATATATATAACACTATGTCCTCTATATATATATAACACTATGTCCTCTATATATATAACACTATGTCCTCTATATATATAACACTATGTCCTCTATATATATAACACTATGTCCTCTATATATATAACACTATGTCCTCTATATATATAACACTATGTCCTCTATATATATATAACACTATGTCCTCTATAAATATAACACTATGTCCTCTATAAATATAACACTATGTCCTCTATATATATATATAACACTATGTCCTCTATAAATATAACACTATGTCCTCTATATATAACACTATGTCCTCTATATATAACACTATGTCCTCTATATATATATATAACACTATGTCCTCTATATATAACACTATGTCCTCTATATATATATAACACTGTGTCCTCTATATATAACACTATGTCCTCTATATATATAACACTATGTCCTCTATATAACACTATGTCCTCTATATATATAACACTGTGTCCTCTATATATAACACTATGTCCTCTATATATTTAACACTATGTCCTCTATATATATAACACTATGTCCTCTATATATATATAACACTATGTCCTCTATATATATAACACTATGCCCTCTATATATATAACACTATGTCCTCTATATATATATATATAACACTATGTCCTCTATATATATAACACTATGTCCTCTATATATATAACACTATGTCCTCCATATATATAACACTATGTCCTCTATATATATAACACTATGTCCTCTATATATATAACACTATGTCCTCTATATATATAACACTATGTCCTCTATATATATAACACTATGTCCTCTATATATATAACACTATGTCCTCTATATATATAACACTATGTCCTCTATATATATAACACTATGTCCTCTATATATATAACACTATGTCCTCTATATATATAACACTATGTCCTCTATATATATAACACTATGTCCTCTATATATATAACACTATGTCCTCTATATATAACACTATGTCCTCTATATATAACACTATGTCCTCTATATATAAAACTATGTCCTCTATATATAAAACTATGTCCTCTATATATAACACTATGTCCTCTCTATATAACACTATGTCCTCTCTATATAACACTATGTCCTCTATATATAACACTATGTCCTCTATATATAACACTATGTCCTCTATATAACACTATGTCCTCTATATATATATATATATATATATATATATATATAACACTATGTCCTCTATATATATAACACTATGTCCTCTATATATATAACACTATGTCCTCTATATATATAACACTATGTCCTCTATATATATAACACTATGTCCTCTATATATAACACTATGTCCTCTATATATATATATATATATATAACACTATGTCCTCTATATATATATATATATATAACACTATGTCCTCTATATATATATATATAACACTATGTCCTCTATATATATATATAACACTATGTCCTCTATATATATAACACTATGTCCTCTATATATATATATATATAACACTATGTCCTCTATATATATATATATATATAACACTATGTCCTCTATATATATATATATATATATATAACACTATGTCCTCTATATATATATATAACACTATGTCCTCTATATATATAACACTATGTCCTCTATATATATATATAACACTATGCCCTCTATATATATAACACTATGTCCTCTATATATATAACACTATGTCCTCTATATATATAACACTATGTCCTCTATATATATATAACACTATGTCCTCTATATAACACTATGTCCTCTATATATATATATAACACTATGTCCTCTATATATATAACACTATGTCCTCTATATATATAACACTATGTCCTCTATATATATATAACACTATGTCCTCTATATATATAACACTATGTCCTCTATATATATATATAACACTATGTCCTCTATATATATAACACTATGTCCTCTATATATATATATAACACTATGCCCTCTATATATATAACACTATGTCCTCTATATATATAACACTATGTCCTCTATATATATAACACTATGTCCTCTATATATATATAACACTATGTCCTCTATATAACACTATGTCCTCTATATATATATAACACTATGTCCTCTATATATATAACACTATGTCCTCTATATATATAACACTATGTCCTCTATATATATAACACTATGTCCTCTATATATATATATAACACTATGTCCTCTATATATATATATAACACTATGTCCTCTATATATATAACACTATGTCCTCTATATATATATAACACTATGCCCTCTATATATATAACACTATGTCCTCTATATATATAACACTATGTCCTCTATATATATAACACTATGTCCTCTATATATATATAACACTATGTCCTCTATATATAACACTATGTCCTCTATATATATATAACACTATGTCCTCTATATATATAACACTATGTCCTCTACATATATAACACTATGTCCTCTATATATATAACACTATGTCCTCTATATATATAACACTATGTCCTCTATATATATATAACACCATGTCCTCCATATATATAACACCATGTCCTCCATATATATAACACCATGTCCTCTATATATATAACACTATGTCCTCTATATATATAACACTATGTCCTCTATATATAAAACTATGTCCTCTATATATAAAACTATGTCCTCTATATATAAAACTATGTCCTCTATATATAAAACTATGTCCTCTATATATAAACACTATGTCCTCTATATATAACACTATGTCCTCTATATATAACACTATGTCCTCTATATATAACACTATGTCCTCTATATATAACACTATGTCCTCTATATAACACTATGTCCTCTATATATATAACACTATGTCCTCTATATATATAACACTATGTCCTCTATATATATAACACTATGTCCTCTATATATATATATAACACTATGTCCTCTATATATATAACACTATGTCCTCTATATATATAACACTATGTCCTCTATATATAACACTATGTCCTCTATATATAACACTATGTCCTCTATATATAACACTATGTCCTCTATATATAACACTATGTCCTCTATATAACACTATGTCCTCTATATATATATATAACACTATGTCCTCTATATATATAACACTATGTCCTCTATATATATATAACACTATGTCCTCTATATATAACACTATGTCCTCTATATATAACACTATGTCCTCTATATATAACACTATGTCCTCTATATATAACACTATGTCCTCTATATATATATATATAACACTATGTCCTCTATATATATATAACACTATGTCCTCTATATATATATATAACACTATGTCCTCTATATATAACACTATGTCCTCTATATAACACTATGTCCTCTATATATAACACTATGTCCTCTATATATATATATATATATATATATATATATAACACTATGTCCTCTATATATATAACACTATGTCCTCTATATAACACTATGTCCTCTATATATAACACTATGTCCTCTATATATATATATATATATATAACACTATGTCCTCTATATAACACTATGTCCTCTATATATATATAACACTATGTCCTCTATATATAACACTATGTCCTCTATATAACACTATGTCCTCTATATAACACTATGTCCTCTTGTGGTAGTTTTTCTTCTCTTATATATCTTCTCCTCCTTTCCCGTGTTGATTCCCTTTCTGTATATAAAGTCTCTATCATCTCCCTCAGTCTCTTCTTTCTTCTATACATGATCAGGTCCTGTAACCTTTCCTGGTAAGTTTTATCCTACAATCCATGGACTAGTTTAGTATCTTCTCTGGTCTCTCTCTAGAGAATCTATATCCTTCTGGAGATACGGCCTCCAGTACTGCGCACAATACTCCAAGTGAGGTCTCACCAGTGTGCTGTACAGCGGCATGAGCACTTCTCTCTACTGCTTATACCTCTCCCTATACACCCATGAGCACTTCACTCCCTACTGCTTATACCTCTCCCTATACACCCATGAGCACTTCTCTCTTTCTACTGCTTATACCTCTCCCTATACATCCAAGCATTATGTAGATTTTCCTGCTGCTCTATTACATTGTCTTCCCACTTTAATAATTCCTCCTGAATCCCTTTCCTCAGATACTGAGGTCAGGACTGTGTCACATGTTCTATATTCCAGGGTTTTTACCCCCCCCCCCCCCCAGGTCCATTATTTTGCACTTATCCACATTAAATGTCAGTGTCCAGAGTTCTGACCATTCTTCTAGTTTGCCTAAATCCTTTTCCATTTGGCGGATCCTCCAGGAACATCAACCCTGTTACATATCATTGTGTCATCAGCAAAAAGACCCTTCGAGACCTTCTGTAATATAACTAATGAAGATATTACACAATATTGGTCCCAGTACAGATCCCTGAGGTCCCCACTGGTGATAGACCCTTCAGATATTAGTCCCCCATGTCCTAGTTGTGCCCCAACGCCCTTGTGTTCCATATTTGTGAATATAGATTCTTCAGTCCCATATTTAGGTGGTTATTATGGTTTATTTCATGGTTATACATTGGTTATATATAGAAGGACTCCGACAGAGCTTGAGAAGATGGAAATGTCAGGCTGGACCATGAGTGAGGGGCCCTTGGGCAGCTGCCCATCATTTTACCTCAGTTTATTATTTAACTCATCTGTTCCCAACCTGGGATACAAATTCCTCCCGGGGTACTTAGCAGTTCTTCTGGGGGTATGGCAAAAAAAAAAAATCTGTACAGGTGGCCGCAGCCACCGGTCACTGCTTCTAAAGCAGCCACAGGCCATGCTGCCTAAGTGGCAGAGAGCCGCTCCACTCAGGAGGACGGCAGAGGAGGAGTGCGGGCATCGGGCTGCTGTGGAATATAAACCCGCAGAGCACACTGCAGACCATGGTCTGGCTGCCCAAAGAAGTCCATGGAGATAGGAGGTGGAAGGGGAGTTAACTGCAGATTAAGACCATGGCAGAGAGACACATAAAGGTGCGGCTGAATACTCTAGTAAGTGTTATACCTCACAACAGTGCTGGGATCACTAACCAGGTGTGATGGCCCAGGCTTCTGAAGATACCTCTCAGACACCACTAGGGGCAGAATGAGCAGGCTGATTGTCCATATATGTTCATGGACACCCCCCACTGTGTGACATCACCGACCAGATGTGATGTCACAGGCCCAAAAGACATCTCTAAGACATGTAGAGTCACCACCATGAAGGCCTGAGCACAGGCTATAGGTATTGGAGATACCAGGGAGCAGGACATCGGCCCACTGGGCCACATCAATGGGCAGAGACTTCTTTTTCCGGAGGGTCGGTCTCCATCTTCTGACACTTCGCATTCTGCGCTTTGCTCCATCTTTCTACTAATTCCTCGGGGCTCACACCATGGACCACCAGGGCCCTCTGATACTGACAAGGCTCGAACTTTAATCCATAGACGTAAAATCGCTTGTCATGCCTAAATGATAAGTCAGCCGCCAGAACTAAGAACCCGAAATAGACGTCATCCAATGGGAAGACAGGCATCTTCTGAGATACGGTGTAGAGGAGCTCGGCTGCCGGCCCGCTGTACAGAAACCCTCCACCAGATAGGAAGGTGGGGTAGATGTTACCTGGGAAAATATATTCCGAAACGGCATATTTGGTATGCCGCATGACTTCGGAGTGAGGTCGTAAATACCCATGCAGGACCCGCGGGTCAGTGGCGAATGTCTTTATGTACTGGACCAAGGCTGGAGGACTGACGTACTCATCATCATCACCTGTGAAGATACAAGAGATACCCATTATACATGGCACACCTCCACACAAAGAGGCCCCAAAACATTGTCAAGTAAGTCCCAAATGTGGTCAGTCTAAGTCCTGTCTGCCCCTCTGGAGGACTCGACATGTCTGTACATTTCTCGGGTAGTAGAGATGAGTGTCTTTTACAAAATTTGCTTTGGGAGATGGCTATTGAATATGATTCGGAGTAGATGGTTGGATGCTGTGCCGGAGCAGGGACTCCTGTCGGATGAAAGGCGTTCCTGCTCCTGTACATTGTATGCCTATGTAGAGTGTTCACGCCCCTCATGTAAACTTGAATATTGTAAGAGGTAAGAAACGAGAGGCCACTCACCGCATGTACATGCGGTGAGTGGCCCCTCGTTTCTTACCTCTTACAATAATAACCCCTCGTGTAACTGAGCAGAGAGGCGTCTATTGTATGACAAACTTCTCAGTTTACAGGAGCTTGGACTCCATTAAAGAGTAAGAAGGATGCAGACATGTGACCCCACGACTGCCCATGTGACCTAACGCAGACAAAGGTTATTAGACCATCAGTCACCCCACCTACCTTTGAATATGAAAGCCACATGGGGGATCCTTTGGACCACCCATTTTAAGAAGCATCTTTCTTTGAGGGATAGGTTGTGGTGCCCCTCGGTGAAGTCCCACTGTAGAACATCTCCGTACTTCTGGCTCTCGGTCCTCACACTCTCCATATGTCCAGATACATTTGTGTGACCCATTAGAAATATCGGCCTCAGCTCGTAACCGTCCAGCTGCCACTTCTGTGCCCACGTTCTCCTGAGCGCCGCCCTTCTGGACCCCGATTCGGGGTGAGATTTGATGGCCAGAACTATGAGGGGTTTGGAGGCCTCAAGCTGCATCTTGGGGGTGAGAGTTACTGAGCATTGATAGTTCTGTAGATGGGGGAACTCTTCTTAGAGTGGGCAGAAGTTCAGGTGGTAGACATGGACCCCATCATCCAGAGACACTGACTCCCTTTGGAAAGAGTAAGATGGGGACTGGAGGTCCGGGAGGGCATATCCCGAGGACCACCGGAAAAAAAAATTGAAGCTTCTCTTCCCGTCCATTAAAAGTATTCCAAGAAGAAAAACCAAGAGAATCATGAGGCCGAAGGATTGGACAAGAAGCTTCATGGTGACATGTGAGGGCCCCAAGATGTCTTCGCCTCCCAAGATCAGGACCGGAGAGATAAAGGGAGAAGCTTCTAGACTGTTGGCCTGGTGTGAGAGAAAATAAGAAGCATGACAGAAGGATCGCAGGCTCCAGGAAAGAATGATAAAAAGTTACCTTAAACAAAAACCAATAAAAAAAAAAGATAAAAGGGCAAACTCTTCACGTATACTGTAAAGAAGGAAAAAAAGAAGCAGAAGTGCAGATTGTTCAGTCCCCCCCTCCCTCCAAACTGAGAGCAAAAATGATCGTATGAAAAAACTAAAGCTCAGCTACAAAATTTTATATATTTTATATATTATTGTCTATATATCCAGATAGCAAGGGGGAGCAGCACACCAGGGATGCAAAGGTGTAGCGGGTGCAGGCGGGCCCAATCGCAGCCCGGGTCACTGGCAGCAGCAGTGATGTATAGTAGAATAAAGTGTCCCGCAGCACTCCAGTAGTGATCAAAATAGGTTTATTACCTCAAGGTAAGATACAACGTTTCGACCGTCACCACGGTCTTTTTCAAGCTTGAAAAAGACCGTGGTGACGGTCGAAACGCTGTATCTTACCTTGAGGTAATAAACCTATTTTGATCACTACTGGAGTGCTGCGGGACACTTTATTCTACTATTATTGTCTATAGATATTATGTATTACACATTACAGTTTGTAGATATTATATACATTACAGTCTGTGGATATTATATATTACAGTCTGTGGATATTATATTATACATTACAGTCTGTGGATATTATATATTACAGTCTGCGGATATTATATATTACAGTCTGCGGATATTATATATTACAGTCTGAGGATATTATATATTACAGTCTGTTGATATTATATATTACAGTCTGTGGATATTATATATTACAGTCTGAGGATATTATATATTACAGTCTGTGGATATTATATATTACAGTCTGTGGATATTATATATTACATATTACAGTCTGTGGATATTATATTTTATGTATTACAGTCTGTGGATATGATATATTACAGTCGGTGGATATTATATATTACAGTCTGTGGATATTATATATTACACATTACAGTCTGTGGATATTATATATTACAGTCTGAGGATATTATATATTACAGTCTGTGGATATTATATATTACAGTCTGTGGATATTATATATTACATATTACAGTCTGTGGATATTATATTTTATATATTACAGTCTGTGGATATGATATATTACAGTCGGTGGATATTATATATTACAGTCATGGATATTATATATTACACATTACAGTCTGTGGATATTATACATTACAGTCTGTGGATATTATATATTACAGTCTGTGGATATTATATATTACAGTCTGTGGATATTATATATTACAGTCTGTGGATATTATATATTACAGTCTGTGGATATTATATATTACAGTCTGAGGATATTATATATTACAGTCTGTGGATATTATATATTACAGTCTGTGGATATTATATATTACATATTACAGTCTGTGGATATTATATTTTATATATTACAGTCTGTGGATATTATATTTTATATATTACAGTCTGTGGATATGATATATTACAGTCGGTGGATATTATATATTACAGTCTGTGGATATTATATATTATAGTCGGTGGATATTATATATTACAGTCTGCGGATATTATATATTACAGTCTGCGGATATTATATATTACATATTACAGTCTGTGGATATTATATTTTATATATTACAGTCTGCGGATATTATATATTACAGTCTACGGATATTATATATTACAGTCTGCGGATATTATATATTACATATTACAGTCTGTGGATATTATATATTACATATTACAGTCTGTGGATATTATATTTTATATATTACAGTCTGTGGATATGATATATTACAGTCGGTGGATATTATATATTACAGTCTGTGGATATTATATATTATAGTCGGTGGATATTATATATTACAGTCGGTGGATATTATATATTATATATTACAGTCTGTGGATATTATTTATATTACAGTCTGGATATTATATATTACAGTCTGTGGATATTATATATATTATAATCTGTGGATATTATAGATATTACAGTCTGTGGATATTATATATTACAGTCTGTGGATATTATATATTACAGTCTGAGGATATTATATATTACAGTCTGTGGATATAGTATATTATATATTACAGTCTGTGGATATTATATATTACAGTCTGTGGATATAGTATATTATATATTACAGTCTGTGGATATTATATATATTATAATCTGTGGATATTATAGATATTACAGTCTGTGGATATTATATATTACAGTCTGTGGATATAGTATATTATATATTACAGTCTGTGGATATTATATATTACAGTCTGTGGATATTATATATTACATATTACAGTCTGTGGATATTATATATTACAGTCTGTGGATATTATATATTACACATTACAGTCTGTGGATATTATATATTACAGTCTGTGGATATTATATATTACAGTCGGTGGATATTATATATTATATATTACAGTCTGTGGATATTATATATTACAGTATGAGGATATTATATATTACAGTCTGTGGATATTACATATTACAGTCTGTGGATATTATATATTACAGTCTGTGGATATTATATATTACACATTACAGTCTGTGGATATTATATATTACAGTCTGTGGATATTATATATTACAGTCGGTGGATATTATATATTATATATTACAGTCTGTGGATATTATATATTACAGTATGAGGATATTATATATTACAGTCTGTGGATATTATATATTACAGTCTGTGGATATTATATATTACAGTCTGTGGATATTATATATTACAGTTTACAGTCTGTGGATATTATATATTACATATTACAGTCTGTGGATATTATATATTACATTTTACAGTCTGTGGATATTATATATTATATATTACATATTACAGTCTGTGGATATTATATTATATATTACAGTCTGTGGATATTTTATATATTACAGTCTGTGGATATGATATATTATATTTTACAGTAGGTGGATATTATATATTACAGTCTGTGGATATTATATGTATTATATCTTACAGGAATATGGGTGCACTACTGTGGTAGATGTATACAGTGACATTGGTTAATCCCTCAACACTGCTGTTTAAATTGAGACATTATCCAGTATATCCTTATATGAAGGACATACCTGAGCCCACACACCAACGCCAAAGTTTCCCTAGTGGCACGGGACCTAACACTTACCTACCTGTGTGTGATAAGCAAAAGCAGGGGCCAGTGGGCAATTACGGCAGCGTTAGGCCCGACTTACAGCCTGGTTCCATTTACCTCCAGTGCGGCTGGGCACACATTCAATGGGAGGAGGCGGGCTAGGAGCCCCACCCGAGTTGGCTAGTATATTGCCGGCCTCACAGGTGGACCTTAATGCTGCCTTAATAGTGATCAAGGAGCATTAATGTGGAGTTTATAAACCTCCAAGTATAAGATTTAAACAACAAAGACATGGTCTCAAATGGCTGGAGGTGCTCAACCCCAAATGCGGTTGTGCATATATACTGGGGGAGCAGATCCTGCCCTTGTAGTCTGTTGCTAGGGGCGATCCCCAGCATATAAATGCATACAATGGAGGATGCCTGCAGCGGACTACAAGTGTAACAATTAGAATACAATACAGGACACATTACAGTCTGTGGATATTATATATTATATATTACACATTAAAGTCTGTGGATATTATATATCACAGTCTGTGGATATTACCGTATTTATCGGCGTATAACACGCACTTTTTAGGCTAAAATTTTTAGCCTAAAGTCTGTGTGTGTGTTATACGCCGATACACCCCCAGGAAAGGCAGGGGGAGAGAGGCCGTCGCTGCCTGCTTCTCTCCCCCTGCCTTTCCTGGGGTCTAGAGCGCTGCTGTCGGCCCTTTTCACCCCCTGGTTATCGGCGCCGCTGCCCGTTCTGTCCCCCTGACTATCGGTGCCGGCGCCGATAGCCAGGGAGAGAGAAGCGGCGCCGACAGCCAGGGGGAGAGAAGGGGCAGCGGCACCCATTGCCGGTGCCGCTGCCCCGTTGCCTCCCCCCATCCCCGGTGGCATAATTACCTGAGTCCGGTCCGCGCTGCTCCAGGCCTCCGTCGTGCGTCCCCGGCGTCATTGCTATGCGCTGAACGGCGCGGCGCATGACGTCAGAGCGCCGCGCCGTGCATAGCAACGACGCTGGGGACGCACGACGGAGGCCTGGAGCAGCGCGGACCGGACTCAGGTAATTATGCCACCGGGGATGGGGGAGGCAACGGGGCAGCGGCGCCGGCAATGGGTGCCGCTGCCCCTTCTCTCCCCCTGGCTGTCGGCGCCGCTTCTCTCTCCCTGGCTATCGGCGCCGGCACCGATAGTCAGGGGGACAGAACGGGCAGCGGCGCCGATAACCAGGGGGTGAAAAGGGCCGACAGCAGCGCTCTAGACCCCAGGAAAGGCAGGGGGAGAGAAGCGGGCAGCGACGGCCTCTCTCCCCCTGCCTTTCCTGGGGGTGTATCGGGTATACACGCGCACACACGCACCCTCATTTTATCATGGATATTTGGGTAAAAAACTTTTTTTACCCAAATATCCTTGGTAAAATGAGGGTGCGTGTTATAGGCCGGTGCGTGGTATACCCCGATAAATACGGTATGTATTATATATCACAGTCTGTGGATATTATATATTACAGTCTGTGGATATTATATATTACAGTCTGTGGATATGATATATTATATATTACAGTCTGTGGATATTATATATTACAGTCTGTGGATATTATATATTGTATATTACAGTCTGTGGATATTATATATTACAGTTTGTGGATATTATATATTACAGTCTGTGGATATTATATATTACAGTCGGTGGATATTATATATTACACATTACAGTCTGTGGATATTATATATTACACATTACAGTCTGTGGATATTATATATTACAGTCTGTGGATATTATATATTACAGTCGGTGGATATTATATATTGCACATTACAGTCTGTGGATATTATATATTACAGTCATGGATATTATATATTATATATTACAGTCTGTGGATATTATATATTACAGTCATGGATATTATATATTATATATTACAGTCTGTGGATATTATATATTACAGTCTGTGGATATTATATATTACATGACTAGGGGATCTGCTACTTGCTCTGTGACCCCTGTACCACCCTGCCACCCCCATCAATAACCACATTACAACACTTATTTTTGGTGGAAAAGGCCACAGCGGCCACATTTATTAAATAACCATAATAAAATAAAATAAATATATACTTTAACTTTACAATAACACAGAAACAGTTGGGTAAACATTACCCATTAACATTATAACCTTTACAAATCATAGTGCATAACAGTGTAAACAGTTTTCCATTTCCTACCCCAAAGGTAAGGGGACCTGAAGGCAACCTGAGTTATTCCCCGGGCTCCTACTTTGCCCTTGGCCGTAAATCAACGACCCAAGGACACCCCCTTCAGAGCCCCCGTTTTCCACCTCAACCGCTGAGGTGTCACCAGTGACTGGGGTACCGCCCCCAGCCCTACCACACCATTCTGTTCACACCTCACTCCAATTCTCCATCAAGTGCCTCCAGGTCCCCCTCCCCCACTACCTGCCGCCGTGACTAAACGCAACCTAACCACCCCACCTCGCTTAGGGCGGGCGGGCGGGCAACTTCCTTCCACGCTTCTAGAGGTAAAGAGGGGCCCTTCCGGTTCGGACCTCCTTTTAACCCCTCCGACCTCTTCCTTAACTCCCCCTCCTCTATGCCCCCTCCTTCCCCTGACCTGCCTTTGACCCCTATCTTATTTTCCCGCTGCGCTGCCCCCTGTCATGTGCCCCCTCCTCTCCTACTTCGCTTCCGATACGGGGGCTTTCTTGACTAGGGGATCTGCTACTTGCTCTGTGACCCCTGTACCACCCTGCCACCCCCATCAATAACCACATTACAACACTTATTTTTGGTGGAAAAGGCCACAGCGGCCACATTTATTAAATAACCATAATAAAATAAAATAAATATATACTTTAACTTTACAATAACACAGAAACAGTCGGGTAAACATTACCCATTAACATTATAACCTTTACAAATCATAGTGCATAACAGTGTAAACAGTTTTCCATTTCCTACCCCAAAGGTAAGGGGACCTGAAGGCAACCTGAGTTATTCCCCGGGCTCCTACTTTGCCCTTGGCCGTAAATCAACGACCCAAGGACACCCCCTTCAGAGCCCCCGTTTTCCACCTCAACCGCTGAGGTGTCACCAGTGACTGGGGCACCGCCCCCAGCCCTACCACACCATTCTGTTCACACCTCACTCCAATTCTCCATCAAGTGCCTCCAGGTCCCCCTCCCCCACTACCTGCCACGACGGCCTTGTGTGACTCCTCACTCACGGCCGGCCACCCACAACCCGACTGCTCTCACTACCACCTCCCTAATTTCCAAAACCCACAAATCCATCCCCAAGGGGTTCAGATGGACCCCGTCAGCGTCCATAAAATCCCAGGAAGGACTCTCCAACTCCCGGTGGCGCACTACCAGGCCCCCATTCCGCGCCATGAAACGACTCACCACCCGATTAACCTTGGCCCTCGCCTTATTCAGTCGGATGACCGAACGCGCCTCCCTCCACTTGAACCGCGCCACAATGTCCGACCAGACCACCACGATCCCGGGGAAGGACGACCAGATCCGCAGCATGTCCAATTTAATATCCCTCATCAAGGCTCTGGCCGTCCGACCCCCAAGATCATTGCCGCCTAGGTGGACTACCAACACGTTGGGGGGCCTGTCCAGCGCCGCGTGTGTTTGCAAGAGGGGGAGCAGTCCCGCCCACTGCAAACCCCCTTGACCAATCCACCGCACCTGAGCCTGTTCCCTGTCCAGACCCAACTGCCTCCCAGCCGGGCGAACATCAGCGCGCGAGGCCCCACGCCTCACGTACGAATGTCCCACGATCCAAACCAAGCACGGCTGACCCCCTGTAAGACATAAACACGAAAAACAACCCATCACTATCCCTGCCTTACTCCCCACATATATTGTCCAGAAAACAAAAACAAACACCCACAAAAAGACACGCCCACCCCCCTACAACATCTGCGGGCGCACATATAACCGGAACCGATCAGATTCCCACCTACCAATCCTCCGTATCGCATCAGGCCCCAAACCCCACCGCGACGCCTCCGTAGCCGCTCCTATCCGAAAGGAGTGCGAGCTGAACCCACCCGCATCCTTCCCCAGCTTTTCCAGGCAAAAACGGAAAACCCGCACAAATTGGAACCGGGACAAAAATTCCCCGTTCGCATGAACCAGCAGAGGGCCCCCCACCACCGTCCGAACCCCCAAGTACTCCCGAAAACAATGCACCGGACACATGCCCCCACCACCCAACTCCGCCAATCGCACAGCAAAACCCTTCCCCAGCTGGTCCGTTTTGGACCTGCGCACCTTACACACTAACACAGAACCGTCCAAGCAAACATCCCCAAACAACAAACCTCCCACCCGAACCTTACTAGGCGCGACCAACTCCGAAACCCGGAACGCCCCAAAAAACGCCAGCGAGAAAGCCAGCCGAAACAGCAACACCTCAAAAACAGACGAACACACCGTCCCCAAGACCCCCCCTATATCCGCCAGCAGCTGGAAAGAAACGGGCCGCCGAGCATCACGCTGCACCACCCCTCTCCGAAAACCCCTGGCAGCCAAACGCACCCTAAACGATTTAGTGACATCAGACAACCCCTGACACCTAAACCAGAACCCCAGGGCCGCCATCCGGCGGCTCAACCCCGACGGGGACACTCCATCCCCAAACAACCTCCCAACGTAAAACAAAACTGCCACTTCCCAATCCCCATCACTCAAAACCCCCAACTCCGCCACCAAAAGCTCCCATTCCCGCCAACACTTACTATACCCCGCCCAGGTGCTATCACAGACCGACCGACGAATCAAGGCAAAGGCCGTTCTCAAACCACTTGCCATAACTCCTCCGGACAGGGGATCCCCTGCGACTCCGCCACCGGCGCCAGCTCCCGAAACCTGTCCCACTGAAAACGAGAGAGAGAGTCAGCAATCTCATTACAGATCCCCGGGACATGCATAGCCACAAACTGCGCGTTCAACAACAAACAGCTTAACACCAAACGCCTTAACAGCCTCACCACCGGAGGCGATCTCGCCGTTTGTGCGTTCACTGCCTGTACCACTCCCAGGTTGTCACACCGGAAACAGATTTTCCGATTGCGCAACTGCTCCCCCCAAATCTCCACCGCCACCACAATCGGAAAAAGTTCCAGCAGCGCCAAGTTGCGCACCAAACCGCCCTCCCGCCATGCCATCGGCCATTCCCCCGTGCACCACTGACCCTGGAAATAGGCGCCGAAGCCACAGCTACCCGACGCGTCCGTGAACAGTTCCATGTCCCAGTTGGACACTTGCCGTTCCATGATAATCGACCGCCCGTTATACCTGTCCAAGAATTCCCGCCAAATCCCCAAATCCGCCCGCAAATCCGCGGACAATCGCACAAAGTGATTCGGCCGTCGCACACCTGCCGTAGAACCCGCTAAACGCCTACAAAAAACCCGCCCCATGGGCACAATGCGGCACGCAAAATTGAGGCGGCCTAACAACGACTGCAAGTCCCTCAACTTAATCTTCCGAGTCAGCAACGCCCCTTCAATCGCCCCCCTCAAATCCTGAAGCTTGTCATCCGGCAACCTACACTCAAAAGCCACCGTGTCAATGACAATGCCCAGGAATTTTAACGCTGTGGATGGCCCCTCCGTCTTGTCGGGTGCCAAAGGCACCCCGAAGCAGGCCGCCACCCTCTCCATCGTTTGCAGCAGAATCGCGCAAGTCGCCCTACCAGCCTGACCCACGAATAAGAAATCGTCGAGGTAATGCAGCACCGAAGGCACCTGAGCCTCCGATCGCACTACCCATTCTAAAAACGTGCTAAAAAACTCAAAAAACGAACAAGAAATAGAACAGCCCATAGGAAGGCAACGATCCACAAAAAACTGTCCCTCCCAACAACACCCCAACAACTCAAAACTGTCCGGATGGACCGGAAGGAGCCGAAATGCAGCCTCAATATCCGTTTTTGCCAACAGCGCGCCCCTGCCGTACCGCCTCACCCACTCAACCGCCGCATCGAAAGACGTGTATGACACCGCGCACAGCGCCGGGTCGATACCGTCATTTACCGACTCCCCTTCAGGAAAGGAGAGGTGGTGAATGAGCCGAAACTTGTTCGGCTCCTTCTTGGGAACCACCCCCAGCGGAGAAATCCTCAAGTTCGGCAGCGGCGGGGCCGCAAACGGCCCCACCATCCTACCCAGCTCCACTTCCTTAAACAACTTGGCCGACACCACGTCCGGATGACCCAATGCCGACGTCAAGTTGCGCACCACCCCCAAGTCCCTAACCGGCGAACACGGAATACGAAAACCCTCCGAAAACCCCTTCTTCAACAACTCCGCCACCCGCCTATTTGGGTACGCCTCTAGAAAAGGAAGCATCCTTTCCACCCTCACCGGCGTGACCCCCTTTTGCCTCAACATCTCCGACCTTACCCTTCCCTTTCCGAAAACACCGCGACAGACCATGGGCACCTCCGCAACCGGAGCACTCATGACGGAATCTGCATGTCTCCCCAAACTTGCACTGGCCCTCATTAAATTGCCAGCAACACCCTTTAGCCGCACCGGCCGGCCGGCCAGACCCTGCCCCAGCCCCGCCGGCCCCCTCCCGAAAGGACTGCTGTCCCCCTGGAGCGCGAGGCGCCGCCATGAGTTTCATCCACAAGCTGATATCCTTGTGGTCCCACCGCAGCGAGGGGCGCACCGCCTTGCGCTGCCGAAACTGCTCGTCATATCGCAGCCAAGCGGTGCCCCCATATGTCCTATAGGCTTCCCCAACCGAATCGAGATAGCAAAAAAGGCCGGAACAATTATCCGGCGCTTTCTCGCCAATAACGCTCGCCAAGATGGCAAACGCCTGTAACCAATTATTAAACGTCCGCGGTATCAGCCGATACCGTCGGCGTTCCTCCTGCTCCTTCTTTGACTCGTCAGGTTTAACCCTATCCAGGTTGAACTTCTCCAATGGGAGCAGCGAAAAAATTTCAACATACTCCCCTTTCCAGATCCGCTCCCGAACCTCCGCCTTCAAATGCGCACCCAGGGGCCCCTCAAAACAGACATAGACCTCCCCTTTTGCCGAATCCGCCAGACGCACTTCATCCACAACCTTATCCCCCGCCTTCCCAGCCGCCGCACCAGGGACCGTCTGCCCACCGTCCCCACTCCCAACCGTGACCGACGTGGACCCCCCTTCGGCCACCCCTGCACCGCCGCTCGCCCAGACCGCCGCCGGCGACCCCACCCCCGGAGCAGCCCTATCATGCAACAAATCCCGGACATCCCGCAGTAAAGAAGACAAACCCTCCCACAAACCCCCCCCCAACCCCAGACCCCAAAGCAGCATTCCACTCACCCAACCTCTCTGGGGCGGACAGCCCAGCGGTCGCCGCTCCTCCTTGACCCCGACGCGACGCGCCACCTCCGGATCTCACTCCTGTCAGTTCTTGACCCGTCGTACCGCCTCCCCGGGCGGCCGTTGGCGGCACCACCACACTGGCCACCGCAGGTCGCAGGTCATCGCGTTCATCCCCGGCGACATCCTCAGCAGCTGAGACGGGAGAGGCTCCGTCTCCATCCCTCTCGTCACCGGATACCTCCTCGCTAGTGCATGTAGCCCTGGGGGCGGAGCTAGCCACACGCTCCCCCCGTGCCTCCCGACCAGAGGCCAGACGCCGTCTTGGAGACGGATCCTGACGGCGCCTCATCCCTTCAGGCGCCGCAGTGTGTCCCGAGGTCCGTCCGCAGGCCCTCCGGACCCCTCCATCATCCAGCTCCGCGCCCCGCCGGGCCGCTGGCGACACCCTCCCGTCCACTTCCGACCGCCGGGCCCTCCCAGTGCACGGAGCCTCCGCACAGGGACCAGCCGTCAGTAGCTCCGCCTCTCCCCTCCTGGAGCGTCTTCTTGCAGAGTGCCCCTGCTCTGCACGCGCCGGCACCACCACTCCCCTCCCCAGCCCGAGATTCCTCCCGGCAGACTCACCGCAGTCAGATGTGGGAGCAGCTGCAGGCCTCACCGGAGGGTCCCTGGCGGGGCTCTCCTGCCGGCGCCGGGAGCGTGGGATCGCGTCTGGGCTCACTCTGGACGGCGCCCTGGACCTCCTCCCGCTCGTCCGCGGAGGCGCCGCGATCGCAGCCGACGTCCCGGCCGCATCGCCGTGGAGCTGCTGATCCAGCCATCCCGTGCCTCTCCTCCGGAGCTCCTCTCTCACCCGCCGGATCGCCGCTTCCAAGTCCGCCATCTGCAACGCCGCTCCCGCAGCCTGTAGCAGCTCCAACTTCCTTCCACGCTTCTAGAGGTAAAGAGGGGCCCTTCCGGTTCGGACCTCCTTTTAACCCCTCCGACCTCTTCCTTAACTCCCCCTCCTCTATGCCCCCTCCTTCCCCTGACCTGCCTTTGACCCCTATCTTATTTTCCCGCTGCGCTGCCCCCTGTCATGTGCCCCCTCCTCTCCTACTTCGCTTCCGATACGGGGGCTTTCTGTCTGTGGATATTATATATTGTATATTACAGTCTGTGGATATTATATATTACAGTCGGTGGATATTATATATTACAGTCTGTGGATATTATATATTACAGTCTGTGGATATTATATATTACAGTCTGTGGATATGATATATTACTGTCTGTGGATATTATATATTGTATATTACAGTCTGTGGATATTATATATTACAGTTGGTGGATATTATATATTACAGTCGGTGGATATTATATATTACAGTCTGTGGATATTATATATTAAAGTCTGTGGATATTATATATTGTATATTACAGTCTGTGGATATTATATATTATATATTACAGTCTGAGGATATTATATATTACAGTCTGTGGATATTATATATTATATATTACAGTCTGTGGATATTATATATTACAGTCTGTGGATATTATATATTACAGTTGGTGGATATTATATATTACAGTCGGTGGATATGATATATTACAGTCTGTGGATATTATATATTGTATATTACAGTCTGTGGATATTATACATTGTATATTACAGTCTGTGGATATTATATATTACAGTCTGTGGATATTATACATTGTATATTACAGTCTGTGGATATGATATATTACAGTCTGTGGATATTATATATTACAGTCGGTGGATATTATATATTACAGTCTGTGGATATTATATATTACAGTCTGTGGATATTATATATTGTATATTACAGTCTATGGATATTATATATTATATATTACAGTCTGTGGATATTATATATTATATATTACAGTCTGTGGATATTATATATTACAGTCTGTGGATATTATATATTGTATATTACAGTCTGTGGATATTATATATTACAGTTGGTGGATATTATATATTACAGTCGGTGGATATTATATATTACAGTCTGTGGATATTATATATTGTATATTACAGTCTGTGGATATTATATATTATATATTACAGTCTGAGGATATTATATATTACAGTCTGTGGATATTATATATTATATATTACAGTCTGTGGATATTATATATTACAGTCTGTGGATATTATATATTACAGTTGGTGGATATTATATATTACAGTCGGTGGATATGATATATTACAGTCTGTGGATATTATATATTGTATATTACAGTCTGTGGATATTATATATTATATATTACAGTCTGTGGATATTATACATTGTATATTACAGTCTGTGGATATTATATATTACAGTTGGTGGATATTATATATTACAGTCGGTGGATATTATATATTACAGTCTGTGGATATTATATATTATATATTACAGTCTGTGGATATTATATATTACAGTCTGTGGATATTATATATTACAGTTGGTGGATATTATATATTACAGTCGGTGGATATGATATATTACAGTCTGTGGATATTATATATTGTATATTACAGTCTGTGGATATTATATATTATATATTACAGTCTGTGGATATTATACATTGTATATTACAGTCTGTGGATATTATATATTACAGTTGGTGGATATTATATATTACAGTCGGTGGATATTATATATTACAGCCTGTGGATATTATATATTACAGTCTGTGGATATTATATATTATACATTACAGTCTGTGGATATTATATATTACAGTCTGTGGATATTATATATTACAGTCTGTGGATATTATATATTACAGTCTGTGGATATTATATATTGTATATTACAGTCTGTGGATATTATATATTGTATATTACAGTCTGTGGATATTATATATTATATATTACAGTCTGAGGATATTATATATTACAGTCTGTGGATATTATATATTATATATTACAGTCTGTGGATATTATATATTACAGTCTGTGGATATTATATATTACAGTCGGTGGATATTATACATTACAGTCTGTAGATATTATATATTACAGTCTGTGGATATTATATATTGTATATTACAGTCTATGGATATTATATATTATATATTACAGTCTGTGGATATTATATATTATATATTACAGTCTGTGGATATTATATATTACAGTCTGTGGATATTATATATTACAGTCTGTGGATATTATATATTACAGTCTGTGGATATTATATATTACAGCCTGTGGATATTATATATTACAGTCTGTGGATATTATTTATTGTATATTACAGTCTATGGATATTATATATTATTTATCACAGTCTGTGGATATTGTATATTACAGTCTGTGGATATTATATATTACAGTTGGTGGATATTATATATTACAGTCGGTGGATATTATATATTACAGTCGGTGGATATTATATATTACACATTACAGTCTGTGGATATTATAAATTACACATTACAGTCTGTGGATATTATATATTATACATTACAGTCTGTGGATATTATATATTACAGTCTGTGGATATTATATATTACAGTCTGTGGATATTATACATTACAGTCATGGATTTTATATATTATATATTACAGCCTGTGGATATTATATATTATATATTACAGTCTGTGGATATTATACATTACAGTCATGAATTTTATATATTATATATTACAGTCTGTGCAAAATATATATTACAGTCGGTGGATATTATATATTACACATTACAGTCTGTAGATATTATATATTACAGTCTGTGGATATTATATATTACAGTCTGTGGATATTATATATTATACATTACAGTCTGTGGATATTATATATTACACATTACAGTCTTTGGATATTATATATTACAGTCTGTGGATATTATATATTACAGTCATGGATATTATATATTACAGTCATGGATATTATATATTACAGTCGGTGGATATGATATATTACAGTCTGTGGATATTATATATTATATATAACAGTCGGTGGATATTATATATTATATATTACAGTCTGTGGGTATTATATATTACAGTCTGTGGATATTGTATATTATATATTACAGTCGGTGGATATTATATATTACAGTCGGTGGATATTATATATTACAGTCTGTGGATATTATATATTACAGTCTGTGGATATTATATATTACAGTCTGTGGATATTATATATTACAGTCGGTGGATATTATATATTACAGTCTGTGGATATTATATATTACAGTCTGTGGATATTATATATTATATATTACAGTCATGGATATTATATATTATATGAAAAGGAAGGATTGTCCGGCACCAGGTATGCTCTAAAAGATCACTTTTTCTTCATGCCATAGCAAGGAAACAGACACAGGACTGTAGTAATCTGACGCGTTTCGCTCTCTCTTGAGCTTAAACGTAGACTAAATTTAACAGTCAAACATGCAGTTAAAATAGAGACTCAATGGTCACATGATAAAATACCTGACATAGGTAGCAATTGTAAAAACCCGACATGGATATCATCTGTTAGTATTACAAAATGGACTGGATCCCTCCACTATTGCGTTTTTTACTCGCTTACTGTGTGATTACCCTATGAGTGTGAATGGACTCTAAACATAGTGTGCAAAGACAGGCAGGTATATACATACAACTGCATGCACATAATAGATTACCATATATTAATATCATACATGCACGGGTCAATAATAGAATAGAATGATCAACCTCATTATCTATACTTATAACTCAGAGACCTGCGTGCATGTATCTACTAAAAGATGATATACATGCTGCTATACATTGGTAGATATACATGACTTGAAAAGAATTCAATGCACAATTTACTCAAATTTAATTTACATCTATATCCATTACATATTAATACCGTAACCTTCAGTAACTACACTCTAGTAGGTATCTAAACACACTAGGCGGAATCACCCTCCTGACACTCGTACCAAAAACCTCTTTAATCTACAATAATAAGGGGCTACAACGCTAGGGGCATCCGAGGGGGCAAGGGAAGTTAGACTATATTCCTATGTGCAGGTCATAATTAAATCCAAGCGTTTATTCATTCCCCGAGGGTATCTGGTATCCAAAAGAAATCTCCAGTATGTCTCTCTATTAAGGAGGCGTTTTCTCACATCTCCTCCTCTGATGCCTATTTTAACCCTTTCTATACCAGACACCCGCAGGGAATCCAACTCCCCCGCGTGCACATCCCGAAAGTGGCGTGATAACATAGAAATGCCCACTCCTTCACTCCTGCTATCAGAGATATGTCTCCTGATTCTTGTTTTAAGGGTATTGGTAGTGCACCCTACATATTGCATGTTACACTTGGTACATATGGCCACATAAACTAACATGGTGGTGTTACAGTTAATGTATTCACGTAGTTTGTATGATTTTTTAGTTACACAAGACATTATTTCTTTGGAATGGTGCAAATATTTACATGTAATCCATCGATTGTGACCACATCCCCAATTTCCTACAATATCAAGCCAGTTGTGATGTTTTACTTTATCCTTTGTCTTATATTCTACTTTTTTAGAATTGAATAGACTTGGTGATAGAGAGGAGCCCAATGAAGGGGCTTTTCTAGAGACCGCCATAATGCCCTCTCTGACCACCTCCCTCAGAATTGGGTCTCCCTCTAAAACTGGTGTATACTTCTTAATTATATTTTTGATTTGGGCAAATTGCGCACTGTATGTGGTGACAAAGACTGCTCTTTTTTGTTTATTTTTGGCATTTTGTAAATTTTTTGTCCTGTTTCTTTTCCCAGTATATTTGATAAATTGCTCTCTGTTAATACCTTCTACTCTTTATATAGCCTCTTTTGGCAAATCTACTTTTAAGCTCTCCTATCTCTTTTTCCCATTGTACAGGGTCGGAGCAGTTCCTCTTGGTCCTGCACATCCCCCCAAAGGGAATATTCTGGACCACATGCTTTGGGTGGCAGGAGGATGCCATGAGGACTGAATTTGTTGCCGTCTCCTTTCTGTAGGGGACGACAACAATCTGAGACTCTCTGCTGGATAGGGAGATGTCCAAAAAATTGACTGAGGTGCTACTAAACTGAGCTGTAAATCTCAGAGGAGGAGATGTGAGAAAACGCCTCCTTAATAGAGAGACATACTGGAGATTTCTTTTGGATACCAGATACCCTCGGGGAATGAATAAACGCTTGGATTTAATTATGACCTGCACATAGGAATATAGTCTAACTTCCCTTGCCCCCTCGGATGCCCCTAGCGTTGTAGCCCCTTATTATTCTAGATTAAAGAGGTTTTTGGTACGAGTGTCAGGAGGGTGATTCCGCCTAGTGTGTTTAGATACCTACTAGAGTGTAGTTACTGAAGGTTACGGTATTAATATGTAATGGATATAGATGTAAATTAAAATTGAGTAAATTGTGCATTGAATTCTTTTCAAGTCATGTATATCTACCAATGTATAGCATGTATATCATCTTTTAGTAGATACATGCACGCAGGTCTCTGAGTTATAAGTATAGATAATGAGGTTGATCATTCTATTCTATTATTGACCCGTGCATGTATGATATTAATATATGGTAATCTATTATGTGCATGCAGTTGTATGTATATACCTGCCTGTCTTTGCACACTATGTTTAGAGTCCATTCACACTCATAGGGTAATCACACAGTAAGCGAGTAAAAAACGCAATAGTGGAGGGATCCAGTCCATTTTGTAATACTAACAGATGATATCCATGTCGGGTTTTTACAAATGCTACCTATGTCAGGTATTTTATCATGTGACCATTGAGTCTCTATTTTAACTGCATGTTTGACTGTTAAATTTAGTCTACGTTTAAGCTCAAGAGAGAGCGAAACGCGTCAGATTACTACAGTCCTGTGATGTCTGTTTCCTTGCTATGGCATGAAGAAAAAGTGATCTTTTAGAGCATACCTGGTGCCGGACAATCCTTCCTTTTCATACGCTGTTGAAGCCGGGGCGGGACCGGCGGGTCCGTGGCAGCACAGGTGTGTTGGGGATCTGCCTCCGGAGGTGAGCGGACACCACTGCATTTGAACATTATATATTATATATTACAGTCTGTGGATATTATATATTACAGTCTGTGGATATTATATATTACAGTCTGTGGATATTATATATTATACATTACAGTCTGTGGATATTATATATTACAGTCTGTGGATATTATATATTACAGTCTGTGGATATTATATATTACAGTCGGTGGATATAGTATATTACATATTACAGTCTGTGGATATTATATATTACAGTCGGTGGATATTATATATTACAGTCGGTGGATATTATATATTACAGTCTGTGGATATTATATATTACAGTTGGTGGATATTATATATTACAGTCGGTGGATATTATATATTACACATTACAGTCTGTGGATATTATACATTACAGTCTGTGGATATTATATATTATACATTACAGTCTGTGGATATTATATATTACAGTCAGTGGATATTATATATTAAAGTCTGTGGATATTATATATTACACATTACAGTCTGTGGATATTATATATTACAGTCTGTGGATATTATATATTATATATTACAGTCTGTGGATATTATATATTACACATTACAGTCTGTGGATATTATATATTATATATTACAGTCTGTGGATATTATATATTACAGTCTGTGGATATTATATATTATATACTACAGTCCGTGGATATTACATATTACAGTCCGTGGATATTATATATTACAGGTTATGTATATTGGATATTATATATATTGCACATTACAGTCTTTGGATATTATATATTACAGTCAGTGGATATTAAATATTACAGTCTGTGGATATTATATATTACAGTCTGTGGATATTATATATTACAGGCGGTGGATATTATATATTATATATTACAGTCTGTGGATACTATATATTATATTTTACAGTCTGTGGATATTATATATTACAGTCCGTGGATATTATATATTACAGTCTGTGCATATTATATATTACAGGTTATGTATATTGGATATTATATATATTACACATTACAGTCTTTGGATATTATATATTACAGGCTTTGGATATTATATATTACAGTTGGTGGAAATAGTATATTACACATTACAGTCCCCCCATGTAGATATTTGATTGAGATGTTCCGCAATGTGAAGGGCACTTATAACATTCCTCATGTCGCCCTAAGGAATTCCATGGGTGCGATTTCTTCTTTGCGCTGATATCTCGCTGCCTGCGGGGAACAATTCTGCCCACAACCTTCTCCATCCAAACCTCTCACCCCCCTCCGGACCCTCCAGCCAGAGGAGTCAGTCACTCTGTAGAGGTGTCAGTCACTGTGTTGAGGGGTCAGTCACCGTCTAGAGGGGTCAGTCACTGTGTAGAGGGGTCAGTCACTGTGCAGAGGAGTCAGTCACTGTGTAGAGGGGTCAGTCACCGTCTAGAGGGTCAATCACTGTGTAGAGGGGTCAGTCACCGTGTAGAGGGGTCAGTCACTGTGTAGAGGGGTCAGTCACCGTGTAGAGGGGTCAGTCGCCATGTAGAGGGGTCAGTCACCGTATAGAGCGGTCAGTCACCGAGTAGAGCGGTCAGTCACCGAGTAGAGGGGTCAGTCACCATGTAGAGGGGTCAGTCACCATGTAGAGGGGTCAGTCACCTTGTAGAGGGGTCAGTCACCGTGTAGAAGAGTCAGTCACTCTGTAGAGGGGTCAGTCACCATGTAGAGGGGTAAGTCACTCTGTAGTGGGGTCAGTCACCGTGTAGAGGTATCAGTCACTGTGTAGACTTGGTCTACAGCTCACCCATCCATGGTGAGTTCTGAGGCCATGTTCACACATTCAGGATTTTGGCACAGATTCTTTCTATCTCATATCTGTGGTCGGATATTTCTGGCTCCATTTCTTCTCATCACAGATGGTTCTATCCCCCTGAGACCCATCAGACATCATTATTTATGGGTCCATTAGGCTCTTAAGTTCTCCCAGACAATGAGCTGGAGCCCTGAGATGCCCCCCCCCCCTGAGATGTCCCATGGGACCCGCGTGCCCCCCCCCCAATGTCAAGTTGTGTAGAGGAGTCAGTCACCGTGTTGAGGAGTCAGTCACCGTGTTGAGGAGTCAGTCACCGTGTTGAGGAGTCAGTCACCGTGTTGAGGAGTCAGTCACTGTGTAGAGGGGTCAGTCACTGTGTAGAGGAGTCAGTCACTGTGTAGAGGAGTCATTCACCGTGTAGAGGAGTCAGTCACCGTGTAGAGGAGTCAGTCATTGTGTAGAGGAGTCAGTCATTGTGTAGAGGAGTCAGTCACTGTGTAGAGGAGTCAGTCACTGTGTAGAGGAGTCAGTCACCGTGTAGGGGAGTCAGTCACTGTGTAGAGGGGTGTTACGCCGAGCGCTCCGGGTCCCTGCTCCTCCCCGGAGCGCTCGCGTTGTTCACCTTCATGCAGCGCCCTGGTCAGACCCGCTGACCGGGAGCGCTGCATCAGTGTTGCCGACGGGGACATTGTTCGCACCAGGCGTTTTCTCCCCCCGGCTCCTCTCTTCTCAAGTCCACTGCAATCTGTTCCTGTGCCTTCTGCCGAGGAGGCTATGCAAGTGGATCGGTCCCGCCTGACCCTACAAGAGAGGACTCGCCGCCGTAACGAGAATCTATGCCTGTACTGTGCTAGTACCGAACACTTCCTAAAAGACTGTCCTATCTGCCCTCCGCGTCAGGAGAAACGCACTCCATTTCTTCACAAGGGTGAGACAGCTCTAGGTATGAATTCTGCTTCTCCACGTCTCACTGTGCCTGTGCGGATTTCTCCTTCTGCTAACTCCTCCTTCTCAGCTGTGGCCTTCTTGGACTCCGATTCTGCAGGAAATTTTATTTTGGCCTCTTTTGTTAATAGGATCAACATCCCTGTGACCAGTCTCGTCAGACCACTCTACATCTCTTCAGTCAACGGAGAAAAATTGGACTGCACTGTGCGTTACCGCACGGGAACCCTGCTAATGTGTATTGGACTGCATCACGAAAAAATTTAATTTCTTGTCTTACCCGACTGCACCTCTGAAATCCTCCTCGGTCTGCCATGGCTCCAACGTCATTCTCCTACCCTTGACTGGACCACCGGGGAGATCAAAAGTTGGGGTTCATCTTGTCTCAAACAATGCCTCACGTCTGCTCCCATTAGTCAAACCCCTGCTTCTGTGGCTCCACCTATACCAGGTCTCCCCAAGGCCTACCAGGACTTTGCCGATGTTTTCTGTAAAAAACAAGCAGAGACTTTGCCACCTCATAGGCCTTATGACTGCCCTATTGACCTCCTTCCTGGTACTACTCCACCCCGGGGCAGGTTCTACCCTCTGTCCGCCCCAGAGATGAGTCTCTGGGGCGGACAGAGGGTAGATCCTGCCCCATGTCTGACTATATCCAGGAAAATCTAAAGAGGGGATTCATTCGTAAGTCCTCATCCCCTGCTGAAGCGGGATTCTTCTTTGTTTCTACAAAAGACGGTTCCCTACGGCCATGTATTGACTACCGCGGTTTAAATAAAATCACCATCAAAAACCGCTATCCCCTGCCTCTAATCTCTGAACTCTTCGACCGTCTTCGTGGCGCCAATATTTTCACTAAATTGGACTTAAGAGGCGCATATAATCTCATTCGCATCAGGAAAGGGGATGAGTGGAAAACCGCATTCAATACCAGAGACAGACATTTCGAATATCTTGTTATGCCCTTTGGGCTCTGCAACGCCCCTGCAGTCTTCCAGGACTTCGTTAATGAAATTTTTCGGGACTTGTTATATACCTGTGTTGTGGTTTATCTGGACAACATCCTGATTTTCTCCTCTAGTCTAGAGGAACACCGTCGTCATGTCCGCCTAGTGCTCCAGAGACTCTGTGAAAATCACTTGTATACCAAAATGGAGAAATGTCTCTTTGAATGTCAATCTCTTCCCTTCCTAGGTTACCTAGTCTCTGGCCAGGGACTTGAAATGGACCCAGACAAACTGTTAGCGGTTTTAGATTGGCCACGCCCTTCTGGACTCCGTACTATCCAACGCTTCCTGGGATTTGCCAACTACTACCGACAGTTTATTCCTCAGTTTTCCACCATTGTGGCTCCTATTGTGGCCCTGACCAGGAAGAATGCCAACCCTAAATCCTGGCCTCCTCAAGCGGATGAGGCCTTCAATCGCCTCAAAACTGCCTTCGCTTCTGCTCCAGTGCTGTCCAGACCTGATCCATCGAAACCTTTCTTGCTGGAAGTGGACGCTTCCTCTGTCGGAGCCGGAGCCATACTTCTCAAAAAAAAACTCTACCGGACGTAATATTACTTGTGGTTTCTTTTCTAAAACCTTCTCTCCGGCGGAGAAAAATTACTCCATTGGTGATCGTGAACTTCTAGCCATTAAGTTAGCACTCGAAGAATGGAGGCATCTACTGGAGGGTTCCAAACACCCCTTGTCATTTACACTGACCACAAGAATCTCTCGTATCTCCAGTCGGCCCAGCATCTGAACCCTCGCCAGGCTAGGTGGTCCTTGTTTTTTGCCCGCTTTAACTTCGAGATTCACTTTCGTCCTGCTGACAAAAACGTCAGGGCTGACGCCCTTTCACGTTCCTCTGATGCCACCGAACCTGAAGTCCCTCTACAACATATTGTACCTCCCGAGTGCCTGGTCTCCTCTGCTCCAGCTTCTATTGGACAAACTCCTCCTGGAAAGTCCTTTGTCCCTCCACGCCAGTGCCTCAAGATCCTTAAATGGGGACATTCCTCTTACCTCGCTGGCCATGCTGACGTCAAGAAGTCCATCCAGCTTATTTCTCGTCTATATTGGTGGCCTACGCTGGAGGGTGATGTCACTGATTTCATTCGGGCCTGTACAGTTTGCGCCCGGGACAAGACCCCTCGCCAGAAGTCTGCTGGACTCCTGCATCCTTTACCTGTTCCTGAGCAGCCGTGGTCCCAAATTGCCATGGATTTTATTACGGATCTGCCTGTATCCCATGGCAACACCGTCATCTGGGTGGTCGTTGATCGTTTCTCCAAAGTGGCACATTTCATTCCGCTTCCAGATCTTCCTTCTGCGCCACAATTGGCGAAGCAATTTTTTATGCATATTTTTCGCCTTCACGGGCTTCCCACGCATATCGTCTCGGATAGAGGCGTTCAATTTGTATCGAAATTTTGGAGAGCTCTCTGTAATCAATTAAAAATCAAATTACATTTCTCGTCCTCCTATCACCCCCAATCCAATGGGCAAGTAGAGAGAGTTAACCAGATTCTTAGTGACTATTTGCGACATTTTGTCTCCTCCCGCCAAGACGATTGGGTCGACCTTCTACCCTGGGCTAAATTCTCGTACAATTTCAAAAACTCTGAATCCTCCGCCAAATCCCCGTTCTTTGTGGTGTACGGCCGTCACCCTCTGCCCCCCCCCCCCTCCCCATTCCTACTTCTTCTGGATTGCCTGCTGTGGATGAAGTTACCCGGGACTTCTCTATTATCTGGAAGGAGACTCAGAAGTCGCTCCTACTGGCCTCGTCTCGTATGAAGAGACATGCCGATAAGAAGAGAGGAACTCCTCCTGTCTTCACACCTGGGGACAAAGTGTGGCTCTCTGCCAAGTATATCCGCTTCCGTGTTCCCAGCTATAAGCTGGGGCCACGTTACCTTGGACCATTTAAAATCAAGAGTCAAATCAATCCTGTCTCCTACAAACTTCTTCTTCCCCCTTCTTTCCATATTCCTAACTCTTTTCATGTCTCACTTATCAAACCTCTCGTCCTTAACCGCTTCTCCCCCAAGGTTGTCGCTCCAGCTCCTGTCTCTGGCTCCTCTGACGTCTTCGCTGTTAAGGAAATCCTCGCTTCCAAAATGGTCAGAGGTAAAAAAAAAATTCTCGTAGATTGGGAGAATTGTGGCCCCGAAGAGAGGTCTTGGTAACCCGTGGATAATATCCTCGACAAGGAGCTCATCCAGCGGTTCTTGGGCTCCAAAAAGAGGGGGAGACCCAAGGGGGGGGTACTGTTACGCCGAGCGCTCCGGGTACCTGCTCCTCCCCGAAGCGCTCGTGGCGTTCACCTTCATGCAGCGCCCCGGTCAGACCCGCTGACCGTGAGTGCTGCATCAGTGTTGCCCGCGGCTCGCATCCCAATCCCCTCACCTGTCCTGTCCTCCGTCGGCTCAGTCCCGGCACGCGTGGCCCTGCTCCCTAGGGCGCGCGCGCGCCGGCTCACTGCGGTTTAAAGGGCCAGCGCGCCACTGATTGGTGCCTGGCCCAATCAGTACTCACACCTGTGCCCTCATTATAAAAACCCACTTCCCCTTCCTTGCATTGCCGGATCTTGTTGCCTCAGTGCCAGTGAAAGCGTTTCCTGTGTATGTTCCAAGCCAGTGTTCCAGACCCTCTGCCGTTGCCCCTGACTACGATCCTTGCTGCCTGCCCTGACCTTCTGCTACGTCTGACCTTGCTCTTGCCTAATCCCTTGTACCGCGCCTGTCTCAGCCGTCAGTTGGGGTTGAGTCGCTATCGGGTGGAATGACCTGGGGGTTACCTGCCGCTGCAAGTCCATCCCGCTTTGCGGCGGGCTCTGGTGAAAACCAGTAACCCCTTAGACTCCGTTCCCCTGGTACGGCCCACGTCATCACCCCATTGACACAGCGGATCCACCACCAGTATCCTCACAGTATACCCATCCGGATCCTGAAAGGGGTCAGTCACCGTGTAGAGGAGTCAATCACTGTGTAGACTCAGTCACCATGTAGAGGAGTCAGTCACCATGTAGAGGAGTCAGTCACTGTGTAGAGGGGTCAGTTACCGTGTAGAGGGGTCAGTCACTGTGTTGAGGGGTCAGTCACCGTGTAGAGGGGGTCAGTCACCGTGTAGAGGGGTCAGTTACTGTGTAGAGGGGTCAGTCACTGTGTAGAGGGGTCAGTCACTGTGTAGAGGGGTCAGTCACGGTGTAGAGGGGTCAGTCACGGTGTAGAGGGGTCAGTCACTGTGTAGAGGGGTCAGTCACGGTGTAGAGGGGTCAGTCACTGTGTAGAGGGGTCAGTTACTGTGTAGAGGGGTCAGTCACCATGTAGAGGAGTCAGTCACTGTGTAGAGGGGTCAGTCACTGTGTAGAGGGCTCAATCACCGTGTAGAGGAGTCAGTCACTGTGTAGAGTCAGTCACCATGTAGAGTAGTCAGTCACTGTGTAGAGGGGTCAGTAACCGTTTAGAGGAGTCAGTCACTGTGTAGAGGAGTCAATCGCTGTGTAGAGGGGTCAGTAACCGTTTAGAGGAGTCAGTCACTGTGTAGAGGGGTCAGTCACCGTGTAGAGGAGTCAGTCACTGTGTAGAGGAGTAAGTCACCGTGTAGAGGAGTCAGTCACTGTGTAGAGGGGTCAGTCACTGTGTAGAGGGGTCAGTCACCGTGTAGAGGAGTCAGACACTGTGTAGAGTCAGTCACCATGTAGAGGAGTCAGTCACTGCATAGAGGGGTCATTCACTGTGTAGAGTCAGTCACTATGTAGAGGAGTCAGTCACTGTGAAGAGGGGTCAGTCACCGTGTAGAGGAGTCAATCACTGTGTAGAGTCAGTCACCGTGTAGAGGAGTCAGTCACTGTGTAGAGGGGTCAGTCACCGTGTAGAGGAGTCAATCACTGTGTAGAGGGGTCAGTCACTGTGTAGAGGGGTCAGTCACTGTGTAGAGGGGTCAGTCACTGTGTAGAGGGGTCAGTCACTGTGTAGAGGGGTCAGTCACTGTGTAGAGGGGTCAGTCACCGTGTAGAGGAGTCAATCACTGTGTAGAGGGGTCAGTCACCGTGTAGAGGGGTCAGTCACTGTGTAGAGGGGTCAGTCACTGTGTAGAGGGGTCAGTCACTGTGTAGAGGGGTCAGTCACTGTGTAGAGGGGTCAGTCACCATGTAGAGGGGTCAA
This sequence comes from Hyla sarda, assembly GCF_029499605.1. Taxonomy (NCBI): domain Eukaryota; kingdom Metazoa; phylum Chordata; class Amphibia; order Anura; family Hylidae; genus Hyla; species Hyla sarda. The sequence continues at coordinate 117,590 of NW_026610814.1, read as the reverse complement.
TTACCGTGTAGAGGGGTCAGTCACTGTGTAGAGGGGTCAGTCACCGTGTAGAGGGGGTCAGTCACCGTGTAGAGGGGTCAGTCACCTTGTAGAGGAGTCAGTCACTGTGTAGAGTGGTCAGTCACCATGGAAACCCATTTGTTAATTTAGAGGTGGCCCAAGATGTTGTTCTATCCATCTGTACTTGGTCTACAGCGCCCCCATCCATGGTGAGTTCTGAGGCCATGCCAGGATTTTGGCGCAGATTCTTTCTATCTCATATCTGTGGTCGGATATTTCTGGCTCCATTTCTTCTCATCACAGATGGTTCTATCCCCCTGAGACCCATCAGATATAATTATTAATGAGTTCATTAGGCTCTTAAGTTCACCCAGACAATTAGCTGGAGCCCTGAGATGCCCCACGGCCCCCCCCCCCCCACTCCCCCGAGATGTCCCATGGGACCCGCGGGCCCCCCCCCCCAATGTACAGGGGACACTTATAGAATATATACAAAAACTATTAAACTGTTGTTGTCAAGTTGTGTACAGGGAGCGTCTCGGCTCAAAGATGGACCAAGATAGCGTCTTCTTCCTTATGCATAGTATAAATGTGGCTGGTTACACCCACCAGCACCCCCTCACCGCCCGAGAACCCACATTACACCTCGTGCACCCACCTCACTCCCAGCACCCTCCCCCCTGCGTGTCCACCCACCTCACCCCGCATGCACCCACCTCACCCCACGTGCACCCACTTCACCCCGCGTACACCCACCTCACCCCCTGTGCTCTCATCTTTGGTGGTTGCGGCACTTATCTGGTGTCTTCACGTTGCGATCTCCATTTAACAGCAGACGTCTGGACCTGTATTCTCGTGTTTACGCGGAGGGGAACTTGTGGTCTGGGCACACGTATGAGGCTTCCGCTCTCGGTGGATGTGACGCAGGGGGTGAGGTGTCTCACAGAAGCTTTGGTGCGCTCCACCATGGCCGACCTGGTTGTGATGCTGCTGGTCTGGCGCTGGTCGCTGTTGTGGTGGCCCCGATGACCATCGTCAGGCCTCACGTGGTCCCTGTTATGGTGTTTGACGTGGTTCTTGTTATGGTGTCTGACACCTCACATGATCCCTGTTATGGTGTCTGACACCTCACATGGTCCCTGTTATGGTGTTTTTTTTATTTTTTTTTATTAAGAGCCGAGGCAAGTGCTCTCTATCACCAAAAGTGCAAAAAAAAAGTGCAAACGTGTCACAAAGGATGTCTATCGCTAAGCCCTAAGACAGGAGAGAGGCCCCCCCACAATCCTACCCTTCACCTCCGGTCCAGAAGGCACCTGCAAGGATGCAGGTTCGATGCCCCTTTTTGCCAAAGCTACTAAGGGGCCAAAAATGCTCCTGGCTTCAACCTAGGCATTAGCCAAGGTATCAGCCAAAGAGACGAATACTGATGGCATCTTGACCAAAGCCAAGATGCCCAGGGGTTGCAGGGAGGTGAGGAACCTTATGGCCACACACGCCTCCCCTAGACCGCCAGGAGGGACACCCAGAAGGGCTACCGCATCCTGACAAATCCTTTGTACAAATAAGACACAAACGTGGCACAGTGACAAACAAAAAAAAAATAAGTGGACGAGTGCAGATATACTGTCCGGTCATCCGTCCGGATCTATAAAAATTGCCCTGATCATAGCCAGAAGGCCGGGATAACAAGAGTGAGTGCCAAAGGTAAAGAGTAATGGTGCAGTGCTTTCACTCAGTGAGTTATGTCTGGTAGTGCCCCCTACAGTACAGGGAGGTATTACATGTTCTGTACTCTTTACCTGTATTACTGAAGTGTATGCACTGACTGGTGTCTGGTAGCACCCCCTACAGTACAGGGAGGTATTACATGTACTCTTTACCTGTATTACTGAAGGTTATGCACTGACTGGTGTCTGGTAGCACCCCCTACAGTACAGGGAGGCATTACATGTTCTGTACTCTTTACCTGTATTACTGAAGTGGAAACACTGACTGGTGTCTGGTAGCGCCCCCTACAGTACAGGGAGGTATTACATGTTCTGTACTCTTTACCTGCATTACTGAAGTGCATGCACTGATTGGTGTCTAGTAGCGCCCCCTACAGTACAGGGAGGTATTACATGTTCTGTACTCTTTACCTGTATTACTGAAGTGTATGTACTGACTGGTGTCTGGTAGCGCCCCCTACAGTACAGGGAGGTATTACATTTTCTGTACTCTTTACCTGTATTACTGAAGTGTATGCACTGACTAGTGTCTGGTAGCGCCCCATACAGTACAGGGAGGTATTACATGTTCTGTACTCTTTACCTATATTACTGAAGTGCATGCACTGACTGGTGTCTGGTAGCGCCCTTTACAGTACAGGGAGGTATTACATGTTCTGTACTCTTTACCTATATTACTGAAGTGTATGCACTGACTGGTGTCTGGTAGCATTCCCTACAGTACAGGGAGTTATTACATGCTCTTTACTCTTTACCTATATTACTGAGGTGTATGCACTGACTGGTGTCTGGTAGCGCCCCCTACAGTACAGGGAGGTATTACATGTTCTGTACTCTTTACCTGTATTACTGAAGTGCAAGCACTGACTGGTGTCTGGTAGCGCCCCCTACAGTACAAGGAGGTATTACATGTTCTGTACTCTTTACCTATATTACTGAAGTGTATGCACTGACTGGTGTCTGGTAGCGACCCCTACAGTATAGGGAGGTATTACATGTTCTGTACACTTTACCTGTATTACTGAAGTGTATGTACTGACTGGTGTCTGGTAGCGCCCCCTACAGTACAGGGGGGGGGGGGGGAATTGCATGTTCTGTACTCTTTACCTGTATTACTGAAGTGTATGCACTGACTAGTGTCTGGTAGCGCCCCCTACAGTACAGGGATGTATTACATGTTCTGTACTCTTTACCTATATTACTGAAGTGTATGTGCTGACTGGTGTCTGGTAGCGCCCCCTACAGTACAGGGAGGTATTACATATTCTGTACTCTTTACCTATATTACTGAAGTGTATGCACTGACTGGTGTCTGGTCGCGCCCCCTACAGTACAGGGAGGTATTACATTTTCTGTAGTCTTTACCTGTATTACTGAAGTGTATGTACTGACTGGTGTCTGGCAGCGCCCTCTACAGTACAGGGATGTATTACATGTTGTTACGCCTAGCGCTCCGGGTCCCCGCTCCTCCCCGGAGCGCTCACGGCGTCTTTCTCCCTGCAGCGCCCCGGTCAGTCCCGCTGACCGGGAGCGCTGCACTGTCATGGCCGTTGGGGATGCGATTCGCACAGCGGGACGCGCCCGCTCGCGAATCGCATCCCAGGTCACTTACCCGTCCCGGTCCCCTGCTGTCATGTGCTGGCGCGCGCGGCTCCGCTCTCTAGGGCGCGCGCGCGCCAGCTCTCTGAGACTTAAAGGGCCAGTGCACCAATGATTGGTGCCTGGCCCAATTAGCTTAATTGGCTTCCACCTGGTCCCTGACTATATCTGACCTCCTCCCATGCACTCCCTTGCCGGATCTTGTTGCCTTGTGCCAGTGAAAGCGTTTAGTGTGTCCAAAGCCTGTGTACCTGAACTTCTGCTACCCATCCTGACTACGAACCTTGCCGCCTGCCCCGACCTTCTGCTACGTCTGACCTTGCCTCTGCCTAGTCCTTCTGTCCCACGCCTTCTCAGCAGTCAGCGAGGTAGAGCCGTTGCTAGTGGATACGACCTGGTTGCTACTGCTGCAGCAAGACCATCCCGCTTTGCGGCGGGCTCTGGTGAAAACCAGTAGCCTCTTAGAACCGGTCCACTAGCACGGTCCACGCCAATCCCTCGCTGACACAGAGGATCCACTACCTGGAAGCCGAATCGTGACAGTAGATCCGGCCATGAATCCCGCTGAGGTGCCGCTGCCAAGTCTCGCTGATCTTCCCACGGTGGTCGCTCAGCAATCGCAGCAGATTGCCCAACAAGGACAGCAGCTGTCGCAGTTGACCGCCACGTTACAGCAACTTCTGCCTCTGCTACAGCAGCAACCATCTCCTCCGCCAGCTCCTGCACCTCCTCCGCAGCGAGTGGCCGCTCCTAACCTCCGCTTGTCCCTGCCGGACAAATTTGATGGGGACTCTAAACTCTGCCGTGGATTTTTGTCTCAGTGTTCCCTGCATATGGAGATGTTGTCGGACTTGTTTCCTTCAGAACGGTCTAAGGTGGCGTTCGTAGTAAGCCTTCTTTCAGGAAAGGCCTTGTCTTGGGCCACACCGCTCTGGGACCGCAATGATCCTGCCACAGCCACAGTCCAGGCCTTCTTCGCTGAACTCCGGAGTGTCTTCGAGGAGCCAGCCCGAGCTTCTTCTGCCGAGACTGCCCTGTTGAACCTGGTCCAGGGTAAGTCTTCAGTGGGCGAGTACGCCATCCAATTTCGTACTCTTGCTTCCGAGTTATCATGGAATAACGAGGCTCTCTGCGCGACCTTTAAAAAAGGCCTATCCAGTCGCATCAAGGATGTGCTGGCCGCACGAGAGATTCCTGCCAATCTGCAAGAACTCATCCATCTAGCTACCCGCATTGACATGCGTTTTTCTGAGCGACACCAAGAGCTCCGCCAGGAAAAAGACTTAGATCTCTGGGCACCTCTCCCACAGTATCCGTTGCAATCTACGCCTGGGCCTCCCGCCGAGGAGGCCATGCAAGTGGATAAGTCTCGCCTGACCCAGGAAGAGAGGAATCGCCGTAGGGAAGAAAATCTCTGTCTTTACTGTGCCAGTACCGAGCATTTCTTGGTGGATTGCCCTATCCGTCCTCCACGCCTGGGAAACGCACGCACGCACCCAGCTCACGTGGGTGTGGCGTCTCTTGGTTCCAAGTCTGCTCCTCCACGTCTCACGGTACCCGTGCGGATTTCTTCTTCAGCCAACTCCTCCCTCTCAGCCGTGGCCTGCTTGGACTCCGGTGCCTCTGGAAATTTTATTTTGGAGTCGTTTGTTAATAAATTCAGCATCCCGGTGACCCGTCTCGTCAAGCCGCTCTACATTTCCGCGGTCAACGGAGCCAGATTGGACTGCACCGTGCGTTACCGCACAGAGCCCCTCCTCATGT
>NW_026610814.1:0-107500 GCF_029499605.1 Hyla sarda | reverse complement strand
ATATATTATTAGGTCACCTCCTTGTTATATATACAGTCCTGGGTATAAATAGATCATGGAGAGATCTCTGTACTGTCCTGATATATTATATATATTATTAGGTCACCTCCTTGTTATATATACAGTTCTGGGTATAAATAGATCATGGAGAGATCTCTGTACTGTCCTGATATATTATATATATTATTAGGTCACCTCCTTGTTATATATACAGTCCTGGGTATAAATAGATCATGGAGAGATCTCTGTACTGTCCTGATATATTATATATATTATTAGATCCCCTCCTTGTTATATATACAGTCCTGGGTATAAATAGATCATGGAGAGATCTCTGTACTGTCCTGATCTATTATATATATATTATTAGGTCACCTCCTTGTTATATATACAGTCCTGGGTATAAATAGATCATGGAGAGATCTCTGTACTGTCTTGATATATATATTATTAGGTCACCTCCTTGTTATATATACAGTCCTGGGTATAAATAGATCATGGAGAGATCTCTGTAATGTCCTGATATATTATATATATTCTTAGGTCACCTCCTTGTTATATATACAGTCCTGGGTATAAATAGATCATGGAGAGATCTCTGTACTGTCCTGATATATTATATATATTATTAGGTCACCTCCTTGTTATATATACAGTCCTGGGTATAAGTAGATCATGGAGAGATCTCTGTACTGTCCTGATATATTATATATATATTATTAGGTCACCTCCTTGTTATATATACAGTCCTGGGTATAAATAGATCATGGAGAGATCTCTGTACTGTCCTGATATATTATATATATTATTAGGTCACCTCCTTGTTATATATACAGTCCTGGGTATAAATAGATCATGGAGAGATCTCTGTACTGTCCTGATATATTATATATATTATTAGGTCACCTCCTTGTTATATATACAGTCCTGGGTATAAATAGATCATGGAGAGATCTCTGTACTGTCCTGATATATTATATATATTATTAGGTCACCTCCTTGTTATATATACAGTCCTGGGTATAAATAGATCATGGAGAGAACTCTGTACTGTCCTGATATATTATATATATTATTAGGTCACCTCCTTGTTATATATACAGTCCTGGGTATAAATAGATCATGGAGAGATCTCTGTACTGTCCTGATATATTATATATATTATTAGGTCACCTCCTTGTTATATATACAGTCCGGGGTATAAATAGATCATGGAGAGATCTCTGTACTGTCCTGATATATTATATATATTATTAGGTCACCTCCTTGTTATATATACAGTCCTGGGTATAAATAGATCATGGCGAGATCTCTGTACTGTCCTGATATATTATATATATTATTAGGTCACCTCCTTGTTATATATACAGTTCTGGGTATAAATAGATCATGGCGAGATCTCTGTACTGTCCTGATATATTATATATATATTATTAGGTCACCTCCTTGTTATATATACAGTCCTGGGTATAAATAGATCATGGAGAGATCTCTGTACTGTCCTGATATATTATATATATTATTAGGTCACCTCCTTGTAATATATACAGTCCTGGGTATAAATAGATCATGGAGAGATCTCTGTACTGTCCTGATATATTATATATATTATTAGGTCACCTCCTTGTTATATATACAGTCCTGGGTATAAATAGATCATGGCGAGATCTCTGTACTGTCCTGATATATTATATATATTATTAGGTCACCTCCTTGTTATATATACAGTTCTGGGTATAAATAGATCATGGAGAGATCTCTGTACTGTCCTGATATATTATATATATATTATTAGGTCACCTCCTTGTTATATATACAGTCCTGGGTATAAATAGATCATGGAGAGATCTCTGTACTGTCCTGATATATTATATATATTATTAGGTCACCTCCTTGTTATATATACAGTCCTGGGTATAAATAGATCATGGAGAGAACTCTGTACTGTCCTGATATATTATATATATTATTAGGTCACCTCCTTGTTATATATACAGTCCTGGGTATAAATAGATCATGGAGAGATCTCTGTACTGTCCTGATATATTATATATATTATTAGGTCACCTCCTTGTAATATATACAGTCCTGGGTATAAATAGATCATGGAGAGATGTCTGTACTGTCCTGATATATTTATACATAGCTATTAGGTCTCCCCTAAGCCTTTTTTCTAAACTAAATAACCCTAATTCAGATAATCTTTCTGGGTACTGTAGTCCTCCCATGCCCCGTATTACTCTGGTTGCCCGTCTTAGAACCCTCTCCAGCTCCACTATATCTTTCTTGTACACTGGTGCCCACAGTATTCTATGTGCAAGGGGCTACATACTGTCAAAGTCCAAACAATAGTATTCACCGGCTGGTGTTTTAACAAAAAACTGAGTTTTTTTTTGCATATAGTTGCGCATATTACTGCCCTCATCAGTGCATATCACATACGTACGTCCAAGTAGTGTACCATCTTGTACCTGTTAATCTGTAAAGGGCCTACATACTGTGAAAGGACAGCCGTATGTAATCACCTGCTGCTGTTCTAGACAAATACTGTTTACAGACTAGTGTAGCGTATTGTAATACCCTCATATACGCACTAAGTATGTCAGGCAGAGAAGTGCCAGGACGTGCACAGAGGAGTGGCAGAGGCCTAAATACTTCAGGCAGAGTTGGCAGCAGACTTGGGGCGAGTGGCAGCAGCAGTTGCAGCGAGAGGCCTGAGCTCCCGTTATCAGCCAGCGGTCGTGTCTACACCAGCAACCCATCTGCCGTCATCGATTGGTTAACACACTCATCCACATCATCACAAGTGACATCTGACACCCCCAGTCAACAGTCGGTGGGTTCCTCAGACACAACCCTCCGTTGGCATGGCCCGGGAGCAGTCCCTGTCCTCCCATTGCCTTTGTCCTATGCTGTTCCCTCTCCTAAAGAAGTATCTTATGCTGTGGGTTCAGATCCACTATTTACTGAGGACGATCTAATAGAGGACAGTCAGCAGCTACTGGACAGCCCAGAAGGGGAGGAGACATCCTCCGCTTCCTCTGCTAGGCGGCCAAGTAGGGATGTGGAGAGTGACGTGGGAGGCGGTGTTGCCAGGGTTCAGGGTCCTGAAGCAGACACTGATGGGGAACCTGAGGAGGACATCAGTGACGTGCACACAAATGTTGATGATGATAATGAAGCCGATCGCAATTGGGAGCCGGGTGCAGAAGGGGCTTCATCATCATCAGGAGAAGAGAGTTGCAGGTTGCCCTTGAGGCAGCAAGGCGGTAGCACGGTTGGCAGTCAGCGTGGTGGCAGGAGTGGAAATTCAGGAGCCAAACGTGCCCGGGGGAGACCACCTGCTTCGCGGCTGCCTACCTTTCCGGGAGGTAGTGGAACAGGGGTTCCTGGAGACGGCGCCAGTAGCAGTCCATTAGTGCGGACTGCGGGTGGGAAAATCAGCTACTCGGCGGTGTGGAAGCTTTTCATCAGGCATCCGGAGGAGGTTCACGTAGCCACATGCAAGATCTGTCGGCAGAAGGTGAAGCGCGGCCAGGGTCTCAATGTCGGCAACACGGCCCTGCGTCAACACATGCTTCGCCACCATAAAGCGGCCTGGGATAACTGTGGCTCCGATGTAGTGGTCCAGCCTGCTGCATCACCCAGTGGCCATCCGCTCCATCCTTCATCCAGCCAATTCTCCACCACCTCAGCCGAAGGGAGCATTGTGTCAAACCCTCCTTCTGTCGCTCCAGATGCTCCTGCTTCTCCCGCTTTTAGTCAGCCATTCCGCCAACAATCCATCGGCGAAGCCATGTCCAAGAGACAACAGTATGCGCCCACTCATCCAACGGCGCACAAGTTGAATATGCTCCTGTCCAAGTTGCTGGTGTTGCAGTCCCTCCCTTTTCAAGTGGTGGACTTTGCACCTTTCAGAGAATTGATGGCTTGTGCCGAGCAGAGGGAGAGAGTTCTAAGCCGTCATTTCTTTGCGAAGAAGGCAGTACCAGCCCTGCATTTGTTTGCACAAGACAAGGTGGGCCAGTCCTTGAGCCTGTCGGTGTGTTCAAAAGTGCACGGCAGCGCCGACGTCTGGAGCTGTAACTACGGGCAGGGACAATACTTGTCTTTTACGGCCCACTGGGTAAATGTGGTTCCTGCACAGCCACAACAGCAACTTGGACAGGTCACACCGATTCCTCCTCCGCGCTCTCGCTCCCAGGCAGTTGGTTCTGTTACAGTGTGCGACGCCGCCTCCTCATGCTCCACCGTGTCCTCGGCCTCCACTGCACGTCCAAATCTCGGTGGCCCTTCATCGTACCATGTGTGTAGGGCATGGCGGTGTCAAGCTGTTCTTCACATGGTTTGCCTTGGCGAACGGAGTCACACAGGGGAGGAACTGCTAAAATTCTTTCGTAAAGAAATCTGAGTATGGCTTACTCCACGAAATCTGGAAATGGGAACCATGGTGACCGACAATGGGAAGAACATCGTGTCTGTGCTGCGACAAGTAGGTGTGAAACTGGTTGTCAAGCACTTCCTCAAGTCTTCACCCCATTTGCAAAACATCCTGAAAATGGCAAGGAAACTGTACATGCACTTCAGCCACTCGTACACCGCCAAGCACACCTTCCTTGAGCTGCAGGATCAGAACAGTATCCCACAACATAGTCTTATTTGTGACATTGCCACACGTTGGAATTCCACCCTCCATATGTTGGACAGACTATACGAACAAAGAAAAGCCATCACCGATTTCTTGATGATCCAAGCAGATAGGAGTACTCCCCTGTGTAACTTCAATGTGAACCAGTGGCAGCTCATACGTGACACCTGCTGTTTGCTGAGGCCTTTTGAGGAAGCCGCATTATTTGTAAATCGCCTGGATTATGCCATGAACAACGTAATTCCCCTCCTACATTTCCTACAACAAATGATTGAAACGATGGCTGGTCACGGCAATGGAGATGTTGCGCCTACATCTCAAGACTACTTGGGCCCTTTGGGGGTGAACTGGAGGAGGAGGATGATGAGGTGCAGAGCGGAACACAGTTTAGGTTGGATGAGATGGCCGGTGTTTCTAGTCATCCGACAGGAGAGGAGGAGCAGGAGCAGCCAGAGAAGCTGTAGGGTTATGAGGAAGGCGAGACAGAGGACCCAGACACACCGTGGCAGCATGCAGTGGAGATGGAGGCACGTAGTCCCTCCGGGTCACTGGCGCAAATGGCACGATGCATGCTCAGTTGCTTGCGTAGTGACCCCCGAATTGTCAAAATTCATCAGCGGGATGACTTCTGGATCTCCACCTTATTAGACCCTCACTACCGTCCCAGAATGGGGGCCTTTTTTACACCCACTGAAAGGGAGGACAAACCGACTTACTATAGAGAGATCCTATGTAGTCAGTTGGCCGATGCCTATAGGCCACATGGTCCATCCACTCGCAGGTCTGACTCGGGGGGCCCTCTGTGCTCACCTTCCACTGCCATGGCTGCCGGGGAGGGGAGGGTTGGCAGGAGCAGTACCAGCTCAATCAGCAGCAGCCTGAGTCTACAGTCACTGATGAGTAGCTTTCTTCACCCACATAGTGAAGCAACTCATCAGCAGCAGGTAGACATGGAGCAGGACCTGAACCAGCAGGTGGTGGCATACCTTGACATGGCCATGCCAACAACCATTGAAGATCCGCTGGACTTCTGGGCAGCCAAAATTGATTTATGGCCGCAACTAGCAGAGTTTGCCCTGGAAAAGCTGTCCTGCCCGGCCAGTAGTGTGCCATCAGAGCGGGTGTTTAGTGCGGCCGGGGCCATAGTCACCCCAAGGCGAACTCGTCTGTCCACTAAAAATGTGGAGAGACTGACGTTTGTGAAGATGAATCAGGGATGGATCAGCCAGGATTTCCAGCCACCAATGCCAGATGCCTCAGAGTATATTGACCATGCTGCTACACCAACACGTCCCAATTATGGTTGATTATGAAACCCTCTTGGGTTATCAATTAGGGTTATGAAACCCTCTTTGGTACTGCGAATGCCTGCTCCTGACTCCTTCTGTGTCTTTCAGGAACTACTTGCCTCACAGATGCTTCGGTCCTTGGCCCTTTAATTTTTGGATTTTTAGCAATATCTAAATATATGCTTAATGCAAATGTCAACATTGATCTTTAAATGTAAGGGGTTAGGAAACCCTCTTGGGTACTGTGAATGCCTGCTCCTGGCTCATCCTGTGTCTTTCAGGAACTTCTTGCCTCACTGATGCTTCTGGCCTTGGGCCTTTAATTTTTGGAAGTTTAGCAGTAGCTAATACATGCTTAATGCTAATTTCAAGAATGATCTTGAAATTCTCGGCGCTCTGCCAGGGCCATCGCCTACTTCGTCGGGGCCAATCAACGCACCTCACTAAACCATCCAATCGGTAGTAGAGACAGGCGGTGTGTACAAAGGCCAGGGACTTAATGAACCCGAGCTTATGACCCATACTTAGTTGGGATTCTTCTTTCCTGGCAAATAATTGCAATCCCCGATCCCTATCGCGAACGGGGTTGAGCGAGTTACCCGCACTTGTCGGTGAAGGATAGACACATGCTGGTCCGTTCAGTGTAACGCGCGTGCAGCCCCGGACATCTGAGAGCATCACACACCTGTTATTGCTCGATCTTGTGATTGATCGTGCTATGTAAGGGGTTATGAAAGCCTCTTGGGTACTGCTGATACCTATTCCTGACTTCTCCTGTGTCTTTCAGGAACTACTTGCCTTCATGATGCTTCTGGGCTTGGGCCTTTCATTTTACGATTTGTGAAATAGATATGTGGTGTCCCGGTACCGTATTTCATACTGTACCTTTGTAGAGGTCCCCATAGTCAGAGTCCCTAGGAACGTCGGTGTCCCTCTTCTTTAGTTATCCCCTCGTCACCCCTTAGTTGGTTCATATTTGTATAGAATTTCATATAAATATAAGTGTAAATATGTATATATTCAATTGCCTACCTGTTCAGCGTAGCAGGACCTGCGGGTCATGTGATTAGGTTCAGAACTCTATGGTTTTTGCTAAAGGACCTTTGGTGGTTTTGGTCACGTGTTCACCCACAGTGCAATGTAACGGTGAGTGACAGTTGTTATGGACCAATCCAAAACGACCAGCCCCTGCCCATATAAGGGAGCTGCGCCATCTTGAACGCTCTCTTGTTCCTGCGCTGCCAAGTAAGCAGTATGATAGCTCTTGGGTTGCTGATACTGGATGAGGTAGGACCTCCGCAGCTTACAAGACAATTTACTAGGCCAAAGCCTTGCGGCCTCGGCCTATATCAAAGCGGTTATACTAAGCAATTCCCCGCTACTTTCCGCAAGATCACTGGACCTAAACGTACCCTTAAATCCAGCGGATCTATGCTACAAAATCTCTGAGAAGCTGAACTGAGCTTATCTGATCCCAGCCAACTGCCAATCACTGCTCAGCTATATCTGTAGAGACTCTGTTATCTGGACTGTTACTATTGCTGCATGTACAGAAATTCTTCAGTAAAAGTTCCTGCAAGTTTTCAGTTAACAGCAGTTGTGGACAATCCTTTATTCTACATTCACCTATTGCTCTTGAGAAGGGTGGCAATAGGTCTATCAAGATTACAGTATTTAACCCTCACCCTGGCGTCACGAGTGACAAGGGTTAACAGCGCCCTTTGTTATTCCGAACAGCAACACCCTAACTACCCTACATCCCCAAGGTTACCACAAAGCCTTTTTGGCGTCTGACGAACAAGCTTCGGGTGTGTGCCTGCTGCTGTTGCCACTAGTGAAATTGTACTCCCCCCCCCAAAAAAAAGTAACAGACTTTATTCATGAACTGTGATTTATACTCCGGAGTAAGGGGTTGAGCGCAGGGTGCTGTGTGGAGGAAGTGCGCATGTAAAGTAAGGGGGCTGGCGAAGAGTACAGCGGAGTTACAACCTGCAAGAGAAAGAGTAGAAGTCAGCGCGGGGTCCTCCTGCATGCGTGATCCAGAAACCCCGCCCACCGAAGTCCTCAGTGCCGTGGCGGCCATTTTGTCAGAGTCTAAAGCCGGAGACCAAAAAAGAGATATAGTTCAGCGCGGGAAAAAGCACAGAGTGCGACAGCGGGTTGGAAGTTGTATGGCGCCGGAACAGTACGGGACTCTGAGACACCAGATTGTCGAATTGGAGTCTTATATAGAGTCACTTCAGCTGCCGATCTACACACTCAAATTTCAACTGAAGGCTATTAAGTTTCAAATCGCCGCTCTCAAATTTGAAATCTACGTCCTCAAGTTCCAGATTAGAGAACAACTGCGTATCTCCTCGGGACCTAGGAATTCAAGATTTATTTAAAGGGCCAGCACACCCAATACAAAAATGTCAGAGCCTGCAGCGCCACTGTCCCCACCTGAGCAACAGAGGGGCGATGCTCCAGTGACTCCACCAATGGGGTCTCCACTACTAGTCAGAAGGGTGCTGCCGCCTTCACCAACACTCTCTACCTCACAAAGACGTGCTCTCCCTGTGATTCCAGCAAGACCTTCGCCACAGGCAGAGCAGGACCCAGCAAGTCCACCTCCAGCTTCTCCCTATGTGTTGGGAGCCCCTGTTGCCACATCTGTCTTCTTGGGGAATTCTGTGCTTCCCACCTACAGCGGTGACCCTTTCACATTGAGAGACTTTAAAGAAAAGTTCTACAGCCTCTTCGGATTCTATGCATTACCTCCTCATCAACAGATACAGTTGCTTCTGGGACAGCTCCAGGGACCTGCCTTGGAGGAACTTCGCACCTGGCCGGCGGCTGACAAAGCCACAGGGAGACAGATTTTTGAAGGACTCTCTCAGGTGTTTGAATCTCATTCTCCCTCTGAGGTACGCCTCAGATTATATGATATGATATCAGAAACCAGGTGAGACTCTCAGAGCATATGCAGTAGCTTTACAGAGCGCATTGGAGGCGGTGCAGAAGCTGGATGGCATCACGCCCGATCAGGGCAACCGAGTGCTGATGGACTGATTCATAGAGGGGGCACAGAATAAATGGGACAAGGAACAACTTAGGATGCTAGCTGTGCAAAATCCCGACATGGCCTTCCCAGCTTTTAAAAGACTAGCGGTTAAAGTGATTGAATCAGGACCCCAGACAGAGGAGGCTAGTGTCCCCACTACAGAATTCCATGGGCCCTCGCCCCAGCTGCCTGTCCCTTCTCAGCCTGCCCTTACAACACCTCCCCCTAGCCCTTGGACAGCTGATTTGCAAGACATTAAGCAAGACATTGAACAGTTAGCCAAGGCATTTAAAGAAATGGCCGTCCGGCCCAATACCCCTAGATCTGCAGCACTCCCACCTAAGAAACCTGACCCCCTGCCCTGCTGATCCACCTAATACCCCTCCTGTGAGATCGCCTGGAAGTCAGAGACCTGTCTGTAGTTATTGTAACAAGAATGGACACTGGAAGAGCCAATGTTGGGCTTTAAACAGGCATCCCCTGGGGTTGAGGACCACACCCCAGGAGTAGCTGCTGAAGGTCCAGAACCAACCAGCAACAATAAAGGACTGTCTATGTATGTTGCTCCTTGCCCTTATGTACAGGTGATAGTTGAAGGTATCCGGTTGCAAGCTCTAATAGATACGGGGTCTCAGGTGTCCACTATTCCACAGGAAGTTTTCTATAAGTATTGGGGTCCAGAAAGGTTGTGTGAGCCTAAGGAAGCGGAGTTTAGACTAATCGCAGGGAAAGGGAAACCAGTACCCAGGCATGGCTACTGGGAGCCCACGGTGAAGGTGGGAGAGCATGTGTTAGAAAGGCAGGGTGTGATTGTCACCAGTGTTAGGGATGAAGGGGCAGCTGACTTCATCTTAGGAATGAACATCATGAGACACTGTTTTGATGATATTGTCTGTTCACTGCATGCATCTCTCCCTCACATGTCACCTCCAGGCCGACGAGCCGCGCAACACCACCTCAAGATCCTCCAAGCAGAACAGAAGTTTGTGAATCATCAGGGAGAAATCTGTCGAGTCAGGATCCAAGACATACCTGCTGTTACTCTAAAACCACAAACGGAGACAGTCATTTGGTGTCGTGCCCGACCTGGGGTAAAAAATCTGGATTACCAAGCGCTCTTGGAGCCCATAATGCTGGAAGATTTTCCCTTGGTGCGAGCAGCTAGAAGCCTGGTGACAGTACAAAATGGGAAAGTTCCGGTAAGACTCATTAACCTCTCTGAAGTTGCCGTCCGGCTATCTAAGTATACCCCTGTGGCGAAACTGCACCATTTAGACGCAAGAGATGTGGTCTCGAAGTCACAAGTGGCCCAACGAGGACCTTATCGCAATCCTGCGGAACCTTGGTGGGTCCAACTACAGATAGGGGATGAAGACACCCCCAAGGAGCAGGTGAGATGAGTCATCCAGGTAACTAAACAATATCAAGAAGCTTTTAGCAAGTTCCCTACTGACTTTGGCAGGACTACGATGATCAAGCATCGAATTCTCCCCTGAGACAGTCCACCCATTAAGGAGAGGCATCGTCCTGTGGCTCCTGGGATGTATCAGACCATAAAGAAGATGCTTGTGGAAATGAAGGAGGCTGATGTTATCCAGGAAAGCCAGAGTCCTTGGGCAGCACCTTTGGTCCTTGTGGGAAAAAAGGATGGGACTATCCGTTTTTTGTGTAGATTACCAGAAACTGCAGGGAGTAACTCACAAGGACTCCTATCCTCTCCCCCGTATTGAAGAATCCTTGACTGCTTTGGGGTCCGCCGCCTACTTTTCTACACTGGACTTGACAAGTGGCTACTGGCAAGTACCGATGGCGGAAGAAGATAGAGAGAAGACAGCATTTGTGACCCCCATGGGACTATTTGAGTTCAAAAGTATGCCCTTTGGACTGTGCAATGAACCGGCTACTTTCCAAGGCTTGATGGAGCGATGTTTAGGACATCTCAACTTCCAGAGTGTTCTCTTGTATTTAGACAACGTCATTGTCTATTCCCGGACATATCAGGAGCACCTGGACCACCTGAAATAAGTTTTCCAAGTCCTTATTCCAACATGGACTCAAGGTTAAACCCTCCAAGTGTCATCTGCTGAAGCCACAAGTACACTATCTGGGGCATGTCGTCAGTGCCCAAGGAGTCCAGCCCGATCCGGATAAAGTGAGTGCTGTGAGGGAGTGGCCTACACCCAAGACGGTGCGAGACGTCCGAAGTTTCCTGGAATTTGCTGGATATTACCGATGCTTCATCCCCCACTTTGCCCAAATTGCTGGACCCTTTACCGAGCTACTGAGAGGCACTGCCCGGGAGAATTATAATGGGAGGCTACCTATACAGTGGGCCGAAGATCAGGAAAATGCCTTCCGAGCCCTGAAATACCTCCTCACGGAACCCCCTATTCTGGCGTTTCCTGAATACAGCCTGCCATTCCGTTTGTATACAGATGCTAGCTTCGAAGGTCTGGGAGCAGTCTTATCTCAGATACAGGATGGCAAAGAGAGAGTAATCGCCTACGCCAGCCGACACCTCCGAGGCGCCGAAAAGAATGACGCCAACTACAGCTCCTTCAAACTGGAGCTCTTGGCCTTAGTCTGGGCCATTACTGAGAAGTTTAAAGACTATCTGGCTGCTACTCCCTTCACGGTCTATACCGATAACAATCCCTTGGCCCATTTGAACACTGCTAAGTTGGGGGCTCTTGAACAACGCTGGGCCTCCCGGTTGGCCAACTATGATTTAAACATTAAGTACCGCAGCGGCAAAACTAACGTTAATGCGGATGTACTTTCACATATGGCCCTGGGGGAAGCACCTCCTGCTGAAGATGTGTGGGAAGATGTAGAGATGCCTCCCTTCTACTGAAGGTTTGTGAGCCAGAGTGCTCTAACTGCCCAGGAGGGTGATGAACCTGAACTCCTCAAAGTTCCTGAAGATTTATGCACATGGAAGACACTTCAGGACGAAAGCCGGGTCATCGGGGACCTCTTGGACTATTGCCTCCACAAGAAAGTACCCACTCGGCTTCAAGGGGACTTTGAGTTGAAACCGCTGTGGCGACAGAGGAATCGCCTGTTCCTGCACAATGGGTTGATATACACGAAACACCCTGGACCCAGTTTTAGGAGACTGTATACATCAGATCTCTGTCCCTAGAAGAGATGCAGCCATGGTCCAGACTGCCTATCATGATCAGTCTGGGCATTTCGGGGTCCATAAGACTGAAGCCACTGTCAGAAGAAGATTTTACTGGATAGAGATGCGGGGAGACATTGAGAAATGGTGCGCTGAATGCTCCGTGTGCAGTGTTCTCAAGAATCCCCGGAGGGACGCAAGGGCCCCTTTACATCCCATCTGTACGGAGAGACCGAATCAGATTGTTGCCTTGAATCATGTGAAGTTGGCCCCCACTTGGTCTGGCTACTGCTACGCCCTGACCATGGGGGACCATTACTCTAAGTGGGTGGTCGTGGTCCCTGTCAAGGACCTTACTGCCAAGACGGCTGCCCAGCTCTTCTACAGTCACTGGATCCAACCTCTAGGGTGTCCCGAATCGGTCCTCACGGATAGGGGAACCGCCTTTGAAGCCCAGTTGTTCCAAGAGCTTTGCCAGTTGCATGACTGCAAGAAGCTCCGGACGACGGCCTACCATCCCCAGGGGAATGGGCTCTGCGAGAGGATCAATCAAGTATTCATCCAAATGCTCAGAGCTGCCTCTGTCTCAAAGCATGAAGAGTGGCCCCGGTTGTTGCCTGAGCTCCTCGAAATTTACAACAACACTGTCCACTGTTCTACAGGATACACGCCCTTTTTCCTCATGATGGGCCGACACGGCCAATTGCCAAAGGATCGGACCTTCGGGGTGCAGGCACCTTTCAACAATTCCCCTCAGGTTTCTCAAGGTTGGGTGTTGTGGTTCGTGGCTTTGGGGTTGAATTATATCTGGCTCCAAGGGTCACACGACCAGTTAAAATCTGCAGACCATGCATCTGGGACACAAAATGTCCGAGACACAAAAATGGCTGAGACCATGCGGACTAGTGAATACAATATATATTCACACAGACCGCAGATATTTAACTAGCTGTATCACCGGAGACCAAATGCATTCATAAACACCCCACAGACCAACCTATTTAGGAATTTTGGAAGAGTTATATCCTAATATCCAAGGCACAAATTAACACTACACACCCAAACACTGGCAGAAATAAAGATGTTTAATACAGTTGAAAACTAAACACACTCTAACTAAGAGAGAGAGAGAAGAGAAAAGATATTGCTAATACCTAGATGTTTAAATCTGCAATGTAAGGAATCACATATACTATAATTATAGTAGAAATCAAATAATTGGCTATATGGGTAGATTTTCCTTAAAAGATTCAACTATATATATATAACACACAAAGAATATAACTGAGAATACTTAGCTTCGCGACTCCCTTACGGCAAGTATGAAAATGGAGCAGAGGCAGTGGACAAGTGGTTGCGTTCCTTTGTTTCAGGATTCAGGCCCCACAGGAAGTGAATAGGAGGTGTGATAGTATCCAGCCCCGGAAGAGAAAGAGCTTGGTCCCCTTCGAATGGCCCATAGTGGTCTGTCTAATGTTACAAGAGCCCACCTATTGGCCCCTTTTAACATGACTAGTAGACCCCAGGTAAGAGACTCCATTTTGCCATTGTTCAAACTCCATGCGGCTTTCTGGCTTTAGGAACACAAAATACAGCAAATAAAATGTATGTCATTTTCATGTCCATAACAGTTGGGTGTCGGAGCATCAACGGAGGATAGAGGAGGCCAAAAACATTGTTGAGGAGAAAATGGGCGAAGTCCATGGACGCCAGCAGAGAGATTATAATCGGCATGCTTCAGCTCAGCCCTTACAGCTTGGAGATAAGGTGCAGCTCAGAAAATTCCTCAGGACCCATAAATTGGACTCATTATGGGAAACGGAACCTTATACCATTACTGCGAACCCTTACCCGGAAACGGACGTATATGAGGTACAGAAATAAGGGTTCGAGCCGCAGGTGGTCCACAGAAACAGAATAAAAGTGTGCCTGAAAGAAGATGTGCCTGGACCATCTCCACCTACTCCTCCTACTCCACCTCCGGCAAGGCCAGTGAGAGAATATGTGCCGGGAGAGGGAATTCATCCCATTATGGACGTTCCTTTGTTCCTCTCTCAACAGCCTGCCATGTATTGGTGAATTAAATAGAAAGAAAAAAGACCGGGGAACGGCGCCTCGTGTATTACCCTTAAACACAAACAGCAAGTGTAAATGTGGGAAAAACCCACGGCACTTATAGGTGGCTGCTCACCAGATGTAAATAGAAGTAACGCATATCACCCCATATAGGGGTACTCACTGATGTCCAAGGGAGGGCTGCAAGCCGGAGGTCAAAGGCACATACGTCCAGCTGGAAACAAGCAGCATGACAGCCCATAGGGAGTGAGGAGACTCACAGCTACAAGTCAGTGCCAGGGCTGCTGTGAGGTATACATTGCATCATTTTGTGCACCTGATGACCTAACTGGCAGCGCCTGGATGGATGAGGTCCTTTTTCCATTTTCCGTTTGATGCCATGTATTGGGGTATACCATTTCCAGCTCCACCCAGCCAGCCGCCACTGGATGCTCCACCCAGTCAGCTGCCAGTAGCCGTTCCACCCAGCCAGCTGCCAATAGCTGCTTCTCCCCGTCAGCCACCATTGGTTGTTACACCAATCATCAGTCCTGCTCCTGTGACTGCTCCAAGTCTTGATGCACCTTCTCCACCTGACTTCAGAGAATCTCCCAGTCCAACCGAAGATGTTGCTTCTGTTTCCAGACCTCCAGCTGGTCCCTCGGGGACTGAAGTTCTTGTAGAATCATCGAGTGAAGAGACTCCTGATGACTCAGAGGTGGTGTTGCGACGGTCTCAAAGGACTACACAGGGTAAACTACCCTTAAGGTACCAAGATTCACATTCAGTACCTGCACACATAGTACCTTCAATGACTCACTTCAATGTACTACCTATTTCTTTTCAGTACACCAAATTGCTCACTTAAATGTACTAGCTCAGTCGTCTCAGTACACAAAACAGAAATACATCTCACATTCAAGAAACACTTTAGGAATTGTAGCCTATTGATATCCAATTCCTGCCACTGTTAGGTACACTCAAATTTCTTTTCTCTGTATTACGTGGGTGAAATGCTCTACCTGGCCAGTAGGTGCTCTTATTTCACGTATTTCTAAAGGTAATCTAGGTAGGTTATACTGTTGTGTTCTAGGGGTAAGTAGCGTGTAGCCGATAGACCCTAGTAGCTAACCTTATTGGTAGAGAGCCTCGGGCAAGCCAATATACCCTTTTTGTGTACTAACAGGTGACTCATCGTGGCAAAAGAAAAATGTGGTGAGATTTCAAAAATGTCTATACAGCTTGAGACTAAATGTATAGAAAGCTGTATATAAATGTCTAGTGAGCTTTATAAATATCTAAAGAACTACATAAATGTCCAGTTAGCCTCATAAATGTTATAGAGAGCTATAAAGAAATGTCTAAGGCAGTGTTTCCCAACCCAGTCCTCAAGGCACACCAATAGTCCAGGATTTTAATTTTTCCCTGTTCTATTCCAATGGAGTAACTGAAAAAACACGGAATGTTGGTGTGCCTTGAGGACTTTGTTGGGAAACACTGGTCTAAGGAGCTAGAAACTAAAGGTTAGATAGCTTCATCAATGTATAGTAAGCTTCAAAGTGTCTAGATAGCTTCAAAATTGTCTAGTCAAGATGCTAGTCAGAGTAACAAGAAAGTACAAAGGTGTTTAATATTTACTCAGATTTTGTCAGGATGTATAGAATGTATTAATAATCCTGTCCTAGTTTCTCTGCCTTAGGGGACAGGCGTCGGGTTCGACTTGTTTTAAGTAAGGGGGTTTGTGGTGTCCCGGTACCGTATTTCATACTGTACCTTTGTAGAGGTCCCCATAGTCAGAGTCCCTAGGAACGTTGGGGTCCCTCTTCTTTAGTTATCCCCTCATCACCCCTTAGTTGGTTCATATTTGTATAGAAATTCATATAAATACAAGTGTAAATATGTATATATTCAATTGCCTACCTGTTCAGCGTAGCAGGACCTGTGGGTCATGTGATTAGGTTCAGAACGCTATGGTTTTTGCTAAAGGACCTTTGGTGGTTTTGGTCACGTGTTCACCCACAATGCAATGTAACGGTGAGTGACAGTTGTTATGGACCAATCCAAAACGACCAGCCCCTGCCCATATAAGGCACCTGCGCCATCTTGATCGCTCTCTTGTTCCTGCACTGCCAAGCAAGCAGCATCATAGCTCTTGGGTTGCTGATACTGGATGAGGTAGGACCTCCGCAGCTTACAAGACAATTTACTAGGCCAAAGCCTTGCGGCCTCGGCCTATATCAAAGCGGTTATACTAAGCAATTCCCCGCTACTTTCCGCAAGATCACTGGACCTAAACGCACCCTTAAATCCAGCAGATCTATGCTACAAAATCTCTGAGAAGCTAAATTGAGCTTATCTGATCCCAACCGACTGTCAATCACTGCTCAGCTATATCTGTAGAGACTCTGTTATGTGGACTGTTACTATTGCTGCATGTACAGAAAATCTTCAGTAAAAGTTCCTGCAAGTTTTCAGTTAACAGTGGTTGTGGACAATCCTTTATTCTACATTCACCTATTGCTCTTGGGAAGGGTGGCAATAGGCCTATCAAGATTACAGTATTTAACCCCCACCCTGGCATCACGAGTGACAAGGGTTAACAGCGCCCTTTATTATTCTGAACAGCAACACCCTAACTACCCTACACCCCACAAGGCTTTATCCCCCAAGTTTACTACAGATACATGCATGCTTAATAAAAATTTCAACATTTATGGTGCAATGTATGGGGTTATTAAACCCTCTTGGGTAGTGTTTTTTTTTAAAATTTTATGATTTTCTCAGTAATAAACTTGAATTTTCCAGAATAATAACCATTACACCATTGAACGCTTGTTGCGTGTGATTTTTTTAAGTAAAATTTTCAAAAAAATACGGAGAGGGATGAACTCTGCTTCTTTATTTCATAAAAAATGATTTTATAGAAGAATGTCTTTTTATGGTCCACCGTCCTGCATTATAGGGTCTTCTGGACTCTTGGATATGCGCTTGTTCTTAAACAAAGGTACAAAAACAAAAAAAAGGGCCGGTCAAGGCTATGGAGACGTGGGGCCTACATCTCACAGCCACATGAGCCCTGTGGGGGCTTGTTGGATTTGGTCCTTCGTACCCACACGCTGGGGTCTGGGACACTCAAAGTTTGATTTAAATTTCAAATCAAAAAATGATGGCGCTGCTGGGCCTGGGTCTGGGAATTTCAAATGTTCTCATAGGTAGCACCAGCTATCCAAAATTTTCGGTTTACATTTCTTAATTCATCTTTTAATCTTAGGGATTGTGAAGGCCTAGTGCCTAATCATGCTGCCAACACCTCCACACTGTGTCATTCAGCCACTATATGGTCTCCTCATGCTGCCAACATCTCCACGCTGGGTCATTCAGCCACTATATGGTCTCCTCATGCTGCCAACACCTCCACGCTGTGCCATTCAGCCACTATATGGTCTCCTCATGCTGCCAACACCTCCACGCTGTGCCATTCACCCACTATATGGTCTCCTCATGCTGCCAACACCTCCACACTGTGCCATTCAGCCACTATATGGTCTCCTCATGCTGCCAACACCTCCACGCTGGGTCATTCAGCCACTATATGGTCTCCTCATGCTGCCAACACCTCCACGCTGTGCCATTCACCCACTATATGGTCTCCTCATGCTGCCAACACCTCCACACTGTGTCATTCAGCCACTATTTGGTCTCCTCATGCTGCCAACACCTCCACACTGTGTCATTCAGCCACTATTTGGTCTCCTCATGCTGCCAACACCTCCACTCTGTGTCATTCAGCCACTATATGGTCTCCTCATGCTGCCAAAACCTCCACGCTGGGTCATTCAGTCACTATATATGGTCTCCTCATGCTGCCAACACCTCCACGCTGTGTCATTCAGCCACTATATGGTCTCCTCATGCTGCCAACACCTCCACGCTGTGTCATTCAGTCACTATAAGGTCTCCTCATGCTGCCAACACCTCCACGCTGTGTCATTCAGTCACTATATGGTCTCCTCATGCTGCCAACACCTCCACGCTGTGTCATTCATCCACTATATGGTCTCCTCATGCTGCCAACACCTCCACGCTGTGTCATTCAGCCACTATTTGGTCTCCTCATGCTGCCAACACCTCCACGCTGTGTCATTCAGCCACAATATGGTCTCCTCATGCTGTCAACACCTCCATGCTGTGTCATTCAGCCACTATTTGGTCTCCTCATGCTGCCAACACCTCCACGCTGTGTTATTCAGCCACTATATGGTCTCCTCATGCTGCCAACACCTCCACGCTGTGTCATTCAGCCACTATATGGTCTCCTCATACTGCCAACACCTCCACGCTGTGCCATTCAGTCACTATATGGTCTCCTCATGCTGCCAACACCTCCACGCTGTGTCATTCATCCACTATATGGTCTCCTCATGCTGCCAACACCTCCACGCTGTGTCATTCAGCCACTATTTGGTCTCCTCATGCTGCAAACACCTCCATGCTGTGTCATTCAGCCACTATTTGGTCTCCTCATCCTGCCAACACCTCCACTCTGTGTCATTCAGCCACTATATGGTGTCCTCATGCTGCCAACACCTCCACGCTGTGCCATTCAGCCACTATTTGGTCTCCTCATCCTGCCAACACCTCCACTCTGTGTCATTCATCCACTATATGGTCTCCTCATTGTTACGCCTAGCGCTCCGGGTCCCCGCTCCTCCCCGGAGCGCTCACGGCGTCTTTCTCCCTGCAGCTCCCCGGTCAGTCCCGCTGACCGGGAGCGCTGCACTGTCACGGCCGTTGGGGATGCGATTCGCACAGCGGGACGCGCCCGCTCGCGAATCGCATCCCAGGTCACTTACCCGTTCCCGTCCCCTGCTGTCATGTGCTGGCGCGCGCGGCTCCGCTCTCTAGGGCGCGCGCGCGCCAGCTCCCTGAGACTTAAAGGGCCAGTGCACCAATGATTGGTGCCTGGCCCAATTAGCTTAATTGGCTTCCACCTGGTCCCTGACTATATCTGACCTCCTCCCATGCACTCCCTTGCCGGATCTTGTTGCCCTTGTGCCTAGTGAAAGCGTTTTGTGTGTCTAAAGCCTGTGTACCAGAACTTCTGCTATCCACCCTGACTACGAACCTTGTCGCCTGCCCCCGACCTTCTGCTACGTCCGACCTTGCTTCTGTCTACTCCCTTGTACCTCGCCTATCATCAGCAGTCAGAGAGGTGAGCCGTTGCTAGTGGATACGACCTGGTCACTACCGCCGCAGCAAGACCATCCCGCTTTGCGGCGGGCTCTGGTGAAAACCAGTAGTGACTTAGAACCGGTCCACTAGCGCGGTCCTCGCCAATCCCTCTCTGGCACAGAGGATCCACTACCTGCCAGCCGGCATCGTGACAGTAGATCCGGCCATGGATCCCGCTGAGGTCCCTCTGCCTTATATCTCTGATATCACCACGGTGGTCGCCCAGCAATCCCGACAGATCGCCCACCTAACCCACCAGCTGTCGGAAATGTCCACCATTGTGCACCAACTTCAGTCGCAACTTCAGCAGCAATCATCTCCTCCGCCAGCTCCTGCACCCCTTCCGCAGCGAGTGGCCACTCCTAGCCTCCGCCTGTCCTTGCCGGACAAATTTAATGGGGACTCTAAGTTTTGCCGTGGCTTTCTTTCGCAATGTTCCCTGCACATGGAGATGATGTCGGACCAGTTTCCTACTGAAAGGTCTAAGGTGGCTTTCGTAGTCAGCCTTCTGTCTGGAAAAGCCCTGTCATGGGCCACACCGCTCTGGGACCGCAATGACCCCGTCACTGCCTCTGTACACTCCTTCTTCTCGGAAATTCGAAGTGTCTTTGAGGAACCTGCCCGAGCCTCTTCTGCTGAGACTGCCCTGCTGAACCTGGTCCAGGGTAATTCTTCCGTTGGCGAGTACGCCATACAATTCCGTACCCTTGCTTCTGAACTATCCTGGAATAATGAGGCCCTCTGCGCGACCTTTAAAAAAGGCCTATCCAGCAACATTAAAGATGTTCTGGCCGCACGAGAAACTCCTGCTAACCTGCATGAACTCATTCATCTAGCCACTCGCATTGACATGCGTTTTTCTGAGAGACATCAAGAGCTCCGCCAGGAAAAAGACTTAGATCTCTGGACACCTCTCCCACAGTCTCCACTGCAATCTGCGCCTAGGCCTCCCGCCGAGGAAGCCATGCAAGTGGATCGGTCTCGCCTGACCCTGGAAGAGAGGAATCGCCGTAAGGAAGAGAATCTTTGTCTGTACTGTGCCAGTACCGAACATTTTTTGGTGGATTGCCCTATCCGTCCTCCACGTCTGGGAAACGCACGCTCGCACCCAGCTCTCGTGGGTGTGGCGTCTCTTGATGCTAAGTCGGCTTCTCCACGTCTCACGGTGCCTGTACGGATTTCTACTTCAGCCAGCTCTTCCCTCTCAGCCGTGGCCTGCCTGGACTCTGGTGCCTCTGGGAATTTTATTCGGGAGTCCTTGGTGAATAAATTCCGCATTCCGGTGACCCGTCTTGTCAAGCCACTCCACATTTCCGCGGTCAACGGAGCCAGGTTGGATTGCACCGTGCGTTACCGCACGGAGCCCCTCCTAATGTGTATCGGACCTCATCACGAGAAAATTGAATTTTTGGTCCTTCCCAATTGCACTTCCGAAATTCTCCTTGGACTACCCTGGCTTCTACACCATTCCCCAACCCTGGACTGGTCCACTGGGGAGATCAAGAGTTGGGGTCCCTCTTGTTCCAAGGACTGCCTTAAACCGGTTCCCAGTACTCCCTGCCGTGACCCTGTGGTTCCTCCTGTATCCGGTCCCCCTAAGGTCGTTAGGGACTCTGCCTGCCACAGAAAATGCCTCTCCCCCCCTCCCAGTCCACTCAGGCAAGCCTCGGTGCCTCCTCTTGGCCCTCGTCCTGGTGTCACACTGCCCCGTGCCAGGCCTCGCCCTCTGCCCTCCCTCCCCATTCCCACTCCTGCTGTACTGCCTGCCATTGAGGAAACCATCCATTCCTTCCCGGTGTCCTCATCCCAGGGGAGGCAGTCACCGGACAAAAAAAAAAGGGGAGACCTAAGGGGGGGGGGTACTGTTACGCCTAGCGCTCCGGGTCCCCGCTCCTCCCCGGAGCGCTCACGGCGTCTTTCTCCCTGCAGCTCCCCGGTCAGTCCCGCTGACCGGGAGCGCTGCACTGTCACGGCCGTTGGGGATGCGATTCGCACAGCGGGACGCGCCCGCTCGCGAATCGCATCCCAGGTCACTTACCCGTTCCCGTCCCCTGCTGTCATGTGCTGGCGCGCGCGGCTCCGCTCTCTAGGGCGCGCGCGCGCCAGCTCCCTGAGACTTAAAGGGCCAGTGCACCAATGATTGGTGCCTGGCCCAATTAGCTTAATTGGCTTCCACCTGGTCCCTGACTATATCTGACCTCCTCCCATGCACTCCCTTGCCGGATCTTGTTGCCCTTGTGCCTAGTGAAAGCGTTTTGTGTGTCTAAAGCCTGTGTACCAGAACTTCTGCTATCCACCCTGACTACGAACCTTGTCGCCTGCCCCCGACCTTCTGCTACGTCCGACCTTGCTTCTGTCTACTCCCTTGTACCTCGCCTATCATCAGCAGTCAGAGAGGTGAGCCGTTGCTAGTGGATACGACCTGGTCACTACCGCCGCAGCAAGACCATCCCGCTTTGCGGCGGGCTCTGGTGAAAACCAGTAGTGACTTAGAACCGGTCCACTAGCGCGGTCCTCGCCAATCCCTCTCTGGCACAGAGGATCCACTACCTGCCAGCCGGCATCGTGACACTCATGCTGCCAACACCACCATGCTGTGTCATTCAGCCACTATATGGTCTCCTCATACTGCCAACTCCTCCACACTGTGTCATTCAGCCACTATATGGTCTCCTCATGCTGCCAACTCCTCCACACTGTGTCATTCAGCCACTATATGGTCTCCTCATGCTGCCAACTCCTCCACGCTGTGTCATTCAGCCACTATATGGTCTCCTCATGCTGCCAACTCCTCCACACTGTGTCATTCAGCCACTATATGGTCTCCTCATGCTGCCAACTCCTCCACGCTGTGTCATTCAGCCACTATATGGTCTCCTCATGCTACCAACACCTCCACACTGTGTCATTCAGCCAATATATGGTCTCCTCATGCTGCCAACACCTCCACACTGTGTCATTCAGCCACTATATGGTCTCCTCATGCTGCCAACACCTCCACACTGTGTCATTCAGCCAATATATGGTCTCATCATGCTGCCAACACCTCCATGCTGTGTCATTCAGCCACAATATGGTCTCCTCATGCTGCCAATACCTCCACACTGTGTCATTCAGCCACTATATGGTCTCCTCATGCTGCCAACACCTCCAGGCTGTGTCATTCAGCCACTATATGGTCTTCTCATGCTGCCAACACCTCCACGCTGTGTCATTCAGCCACTATATTGTCTCCTCATGCTGCCAACCCCTCCATGCTGTGTCATTCAGACACTATATGGTCTCCTCATGCTGCCAACACCTCCACGCTGTATCATTCATCCACTATATTGTCTCCTCATGCTGCCAACATCTCCACGCTGTGTCATTCAGTCACTATATGGTGTCCTCATGCTGCCAACACCTCCACACTGTGTCATTCAGTCACTATATGGTCTCCTCATGCTGCCAACACCTCCACGCTGTGTCATTCAGCCACTATATGGTCTCCTCATGCTACCAACACCTCCACACTGTGTCATTCAGCCAATATATGGTCTCCTCATGCTGCCAACACCTCCACACTGTGTCATTCAGCCACTATATGGTCTCCTCATGCTGCCAACACCTCCACGCTGTTCCATTCAGTCACTATATGGTCTCCTCATGCTACCAACACCTCCACACTGTGTCATTCAGCCACTATATGGTCTCCTCATGCTGCCAACACCTCCACACTGTGTCATTCAGCCACTATATGGTCTCCTCATGCTGCCAACACCTCCACGCTGTTCCATTCGGCCACTATATGGTCTCCTCATGCTGCAAACACCTCCACGCTGTGTTATTAAGCCACTATATGGTCTCCTCATGCTGCCAACACCTCCACGCTGTGTCATTCAGCCACAATATGGTCTCCTCATGCTGCCAACACCTCCATGCTGTGTCATTCAGCCACTATATGGTCTCCTCATGCTGCCAACACCTCCACACTGTGTCATTCATCCACTATATGGTGTCCTCATGCTGACAACATGTCCATGCTGTGTCCATACACCCCCCCAAGGGCTACCACAAATCCAACACCTCCACGCTGTACCATTCTGCCACTATATGGTCTCCTCATACTGCCAACACATCCACGCTGTGCCGTTCAGCCACTATATGGTCTCCTCATGCTGCCAACACCTCCACGCTGTGTCATTCAGCCACTATATGGTCTCCTCATGCTGCCAACACCTCCATGCTGTGTCATTCAGCCACTATATGGTCTCCTCATACTGCCAACACCTCCACGCTATGTCATTCAGCCACTATATGGTCTCCTCATGCTGCCAACACCTCCACGCTGTGTCATTCAGCCACTAAATGGTCTCCTCATGCTGCCAACACCTCCACGCTGTGTCATTCAGCCACTATATGGTCTCCTCATGCTGCCAACACCTCCACGCTGTCCCATTCATCCACTATATGGTCTCATCATGCTGCCAACACCTCCATGCTGTGTCATTCAGCCACAATATGGTCTCCTCATGCTGCCAATACCTCCACACTGTGTCATTCAGCCACTATATGGTCTCCTCATGCTGCCAACACCTCCACGCTGTGTCATTCAGCCACTATATGGTCTTCTCATGCTGCCAACACCTCCACGCTGTGTCATTCAGCCACTATATTGTCTCCTCATGCTGCCAACCCCTCCATGCTGTGTCATTCAGCCACTATATGGTCTTCTCATGCTGCCAACACCTACACGCATTGTCATTCAGTCACTATATGGTCTCCTCATGCTGCCAACACCTCCACCCTGTGCCATTCAGCCACCATATGGTCTCCTCATGCTGCCAACACCTCCATGCTGTGTCATTCAGCCACTATATGGTGTCCTCATGCTGCCAACACCTCCACGCTGTGTCATTCATCCACTATATTGTCTCCTCATGCTTCCAACACCTCCACGCTGTGTCATTCAGTCACGATATGGTCTCCTCATGCTGCCAACATCTCCACGCTGTGTCATTCAGTCACTATATGGTGTCCTCATGCTGCCAACACCTCCATGCTGTGTCATTCAGCCACCATATGGTCTCCTCATGCTGCCAACACCTCCATGCTGTGTCATTCAGCCACTATATGGTGTCCTCATGCTGCCAACACCTCCACGCTGTGTCATTCATCCACTATATTGTCTCCTCATGCTGCCAACACCTCCACGCTGTGTCATTCAGTCACGATATGGTCTCCTCCTGCTGCCAACATCTCCACGCTGTGTCATTCAGTCACTATATGGTGTCCTCATGCTGCCAACACCTCCACACTGTGTCATTCAGTCACTATATGGTCTTCTCATGCTGCCAACACCTTCACACTGTGTCATTCAGCCACTATATGGTCTCCTCATATCTACCAACACCTCCACACTGTGTCATTCAGCCAATATAGGTTCTCCTCATGCTGCCAACACCTCCAGTATGTGTCATTCTGCCACTATATGGTCTCCTCATTCTACCAACACCTCCACGCTGTATCATTCAGCCACTAAATGGTCTCCTCATGCTGCCAACACCTCCATGCTGTGTCATTCAGCCACTATATGGTGTCCTCATGCTGCCAACTCCTCCACACTGTGTCATTCAGCCACTATATGGTCTCCTCATGCTGCCAACTCCTCCACGCTGTGTCATTCAGCCACTATATGGTCTCCTCATGCTGCCAACTCCTCCACACTGTGTCATTCAGCCACTATATGGTCTCCTCATGCTGCCAACTCCTCCACGCTGTGTCATTCAGTCACTATATGGTCTCCTCATGCTGCCAACACCTCCAAGCTGTGTCCTTCAGCCACAATATGGTCTCCTCATGCTGCCAACACCTCCATGCTGTGTCATTCAGCCACTATATGGTCTCCTCATGCTGCCAACACCTCCATGCTGTGTCATTCAGCCACTATATGGTGTCCTCATGCTGCCAACTCCTCCACACTGTGTCATTCAGCCACTATATTGTCTCCTCATGCTGCCAACTCCTCCACGCTGTGTCGTTCAGCCACTATATGGTCTCCTCATGCTGCCAACTCCTCCACACTGTGTCATTCAGCCACTATATGGTCTCCTCATGCTGCCAACATCTCCACGCTGTGTCATTCATCCACTATATTTTCTCCTCATGCTGCCAACACCTCCACGCTGTGTCATTCAGCCACTATATGGTCTCCTCATGCTGCCAACACCTCCACGCTGTGTCATTCAGCCACTATATTGTCTACTCATGCTGCCAACACCTCCATGCTGTGTCATTCAGCCACTATATGGTCTCCTCATGCTGCCAACATCTCCACGCTGTGTCATTCATCCACTATATTGTCTCCTCATGCTGCCAACACCTCCACGCTGTGTCATTCAGTCACTATATGGTGTCCTCATGCTGCCAACACCTCCATGCTGTGTCATTCAGTCACTATATGGTCTCCTTGTGCTGCCAACACCTTCACACTGTGTCATTCAGCCACTATATGGTCTCCTCATGCTACCAACACCTCCACACTGTGTCATTCATCCACTATATGGTCTCCTCATGCTGCCAACACCTTCACACTGTGTCATTCAGCCACTATATGGTCTCCTCATGCTGCCAACACCTCCACGCTGTGTCATTCATCCACTATATGGTCTCCTCATGCTGCGAACACCTCCACGCTGTGTCATTCAGCCACTATTTGGTCCCCTCATGCTGCCAACTCCTCCTCGCTGTGTTATTCAGCCACTATTTGGTCTCCTCATGCTGCCAACACCTCCACGCTGTGTCTTTCAGCCACAATATGGTCTCCTCATGCTGTCAACACCGCCATGCTGTGTCATTCAGCCACTATTTGGTCTCCTCATGCTGCCAACACCTCCACTCTGTGTCATTCAGCCACTATATGGTGTCCTCATGCTGCCAACACCTCCACGCTGTGTCATTCAGCCACAATATGGTCTCCTCATGCGGCCAACACCTCCATGCTGTGTCATTCAGCCACTATATGGTCTCCTCATGCTGCCAACACCTCCATGCTGTGTTATTCAGCCACTATATGGTGTCCTCATGCTGCCAACTCCTCCACACTGTGTCATTCAGCCACTATATGGTCTCCTCATGCTGCCAACTCCTCCACGATGTGTCATTCAGCCACTATATGGTCTCCTCATGCTGCCAACTCCTCCACACTGTGTCATTCAGCCACTATATGGTCTCCTCATGCTGCCAACATCTCCACGCTGTGTCATTCATCCACTATATTTTCTCCTCATGCTGCCAACACCGCCACGCTGTGTCATTCAGCCACTATATGGTCTCCTCATGCTGCCAACACCTCCACGCTGTGTCATTCAGCCACTATATTGTCTCCTCATGCTGCCAACACCTCCATGCTGTGTCATTCAGCCACTATATGGTCTCTTCATGCTGCCAACATCTCCACGCTGTGTCATTCATCCACTATATTGTCTACTCATGCTGCCAACACCTCCACGCTGTGTCATTCAGTCACTATATGGTCTCCTCATGCTGCCAACACCTCCACGCTATGTCATTCAGTCCCTATATGGTGTCCTCATGCTGCCAAAACCTCCACACTGTGTCATTTAGTCACTATATGGTCTCCTCATGCTGCCAACACCTTCACACTGTGTCATTCAGCCACTATATGGTCTCCACATGCTATTCGGAATTTGTACAGGCAGAACAAAAATTAAAAAAACACATTGATAGTTTTCAAGCAGATATAAGGGAGCGGAAGCATAGAAAGTATATACGGGATAAACGTGATTTTGAAACCGGACGTATATATGTGAAATCTAAACAACAAGACCAAACATATAACAGATATACAGATATTTCAGACTCAGACATCTCGAGTGCGGAAGATAGAGGAGGACAAACAAAAAGTTCTAGAAAACCACATCCCAGATCAATATCTAGGACCTATCGGAAGCCACAAAATACTAAGAGAGGACCAAATCCTCAATTGACACACACGGCGATAAACAATATACATAACAATCAACAACAGTTATGTACACCAAATATGCCCAATGGAGATATGTCCTCATCTGGACAGCCCTCATCTGCCAATATAGATTTGACACCAATGTTGGCACATCCAATAACAACTCTTGCAGCTCCTATTACTATGCAAGGGAGCGCACTTACAAATGTGCAAGCTACTCCAGCGGCAGTTGTACCGCATTTTTTAGGAGCAGGGATCCAATTGAGGGATCGAGACAAATGGGCATACAATGTTCAACCCAAAGGATGTTAACTCAGGGGAGATCAATGTCAGATATAGATGCATTACAAATTTGTAATTTGTCCTCCTTTGAACTGACATCACAACATATATTGGCACTCCAAAAGGGTTTGTCTTTCGCGCCCACTCCAAGATTTGATGTCTTCGAGTGGGTAAAGGATATATAACCCTTTCGCCAGGAAACTGGCCTTACATAAATACCATAAAAATCTGGAAAATGATGTGAACCACATCCAAAGGAGAGATGCTCTAGTAACCAATACATTGGAAGAATTGCTAGCAGAGAATGAAACAGGAATAGTTAATATTGAACCACCATTCTCATCCTTAAAACCAAAGTCCAAATTTACTCCACCAATATCACAATATCCTGCAATTGACACATTTGTACGAGTGGTGTCAGACGAGCTGTCTAAACTTAAACCATACAACTACAGAGTCAGATCTAACCTGAGTAGAGAAGAGAAGCAAGCACTGAAAGAGATTGAAGAAAATGAAAGTTTGATTTGTAAGCCATCTGATAAAGGTGGAAATCTTGTATTGATGGATGCTGATTACTATAAAGAAATGGTGATGCGACTACTTAATGACACAAATACTTACAAAAAATTAGATGCAAATCCCCTTCCCAAATTTCTGGATGAATTAAAAATATTACTATGTAAGGCCAAGGAAGACCAGTTGATTACTGAAGATGAATATAAATTCCTCTTTAATCCAACACCTACGATTGCCACTTTTTATGCACTACCGAAGTTGCATAAATCGAGTCGCCCTGTCCCTGGCAGACCAATTGTGTCAGGTTGTGACAACCTGACGCAAAATATCAGTTCTTATGTGGATGAGTTTTTACTCCCACATGTGAGTACACTTCCTTCCTATATACGGGATACAAAGGATGCCGTCCTTAAACTTCAGGAGATTTCATTTCCTCCTGGAACATACATTGCCAGTTTGGACGTGGAGTCCTTATAAACTAACATTGATCATAATCTGGGCTTAACTGCCGTGGAACACTTCTTGAAAACTAAGGGAACACAGTTCATTGCACATAATCAATTTGTTCTATCACTTCTGCACTTTATACTTGCTCACAATTTCTTTTTATTTGATCACAAATATTATTTTCAAGTAAAGGGCACAGCTATGGGTACACCTTGTGCACCAAATTATTCTAATTTATTTCTTGGGTGGTGGGAAGACCACATTGTCTTTTCAGACACAAATATTCCTTTCACTTCACATATTTTGTTTTGGGGACGTTTTATTGACGATATCTTAATTTTTTGGGATGGCACTGAACATCAATTTAAATCTTTTGTTCAAACTCTTAACACAAATCACATTGGAATGCACTTCACTTCAGAAATTCACAAGACACATCTTAATTTTTTAGATTTGACTATTTCTTTTGATCTATCAGGTCACATTAACACTAAAATATTTCGGAAACCAACTTCAACAAATAACTTTTTAAACTGGCAAAGTTACCATCCTCAACCATTAAAAAGAGGCATACCTATTGGCCAGTACTTAAGGGCCAAGAGAAATTGTACTGATAGTCAAGATTTCCAGGAGGAATGTGATCTCTTGTATCGTAGATTTATATCAAGAGGATATCCGAAAAAAGTCTTACATAGAGCATATGCCAGGGCCAGGGCAACTCCAAGAGAAACCCTTTTACAGGACAAACCGAAAAATACTGGAGATAAAATCATAAGGTGCATTGGCACCTATGATCAGAATAACCAGCAAGTGACAGGAATTTTGAGGAAATTCTGGCCGTTATTAACATCAGACCCAGAACTGAGGGAAGTAATTAATGTGAGTCCGTCGATAACTTACCGGAGAGGACGTAATATTCAAGAACAACTGGTGAAGAGCTTCTATCGGGAAATGTCAGGCACATCATGGTTGCAGTCATCAATTAAGGGATCCTATTCATGTGGATCTTGCACTTTTTGCCATTATATGCCTAGAACCAAACAATTTGTCAATCCGGCTGATAATGAAATTTATGTAATCAAAGACTTTATAAATTGTCGGACAATGGGAGTGGTTTATGTGGCCCAATGTCCATGTCCCAAATTATATGTGGGCAAAACGGTGCAAGAGCTACGCAGACGCATATCCAAGCATATCAGCACTATCAACACTTGGGCTGATACACCAATTTCAAGGCATATGAGAGAATTTCATTCTGTGAACCCTTTAAATCTAAGATTTTGGGGAGTAAAACACTACAAATTAGGACCAAGACGTGGAAATTTGAATAATCAATTGTTACGTGAAGAAGCACAGTGGATATACCGCTTAAAAACAAAAAGCCCCAGTGGTTTGAATGAAGGTTTTACCTTCTCTGCATTTTTGTAATTAGATCAAAAGCCTGCAGTAATTTAGTATCAGATATGAATTAATAATGCCAATAGTGAGCCCCAATAGTGATGTCCAAGAAGAATAACATGTGGAAGAGAATCTCACTAATATTTTCAGACAAGCATGTATAAACAAGAGGAAGTATAGTAACTTCCTATAAAAACATCAGTCAATTAAGTAATAACATAAAGAAGAAGATAGCCTCATATCATTAAAAAATCATTAAAAAATTCAAATGTATTTTTAAATATTATCACACTTACCTGCTATAATAATTTATTTAAGATCTTTATTTATTTAAGATCAATGTTTATATAATATTGTGCATCTATATTAGCAGGCGGTCTAGCCTGCTTGTAGGATGGCTACAATTATGGTAGACATTGAAACTTACACTATGCAGCCTAGTACTGAAATCCCTTATAAAAGTATGGATAGAGCTGGGATTCATACTCTAATAGGACGCGCAGCTTTTCCTGCGCATATATGTCATAATATGGCCGACCAATGAGAGTAAAGATAAACAAAGACGCGGCGCTCGCGCATTGGAAATAGAGAAGCGCTGTAGAACTGAATAACACACTAACAGTACGCGCAGCTGCTGTTAGCGCATATACGTCACCACCAAGGAGCCAATCAAGAGGTATGTAAACAAAACTGGGACGCCTGCGCAATAAGCAAGAAAAGCACTGGAAATACTATCAGTTCGCGCAGGAAGATTTAGCGCAGAGACGCAGTTGGTAGATTGGCCAAAAAGAAAGGTAAGGATAAGGTTGAAGCAGTGATTGGAGACTATGAATGTCCATCATGATGTCATAATGAATCGAATGACTGGATACTGTGTTGTGAGAAGAGGGGATTGGCTCCCTCAGAAGTCAATCATGGAAAATACCAATGATATGGGTCTATTTGCTTGTGAGATCATTTCCCTTGATGACATCACTAAATAGGAGGTTATAAAACCCCAAACGGAGCTCAAACACACGCCATTGACCCCATAGCCCTTGATAAAGCCACAGGTTGTGGTGAAACGTCGGGGGGGGGGGGTAGTGTGTGACAGTTTTTAATATAGAGTGGAGTCCCAGTAATGTTGCTTGTGGGCTGCAGCCACAGCAATGCAGACATATATACAATAGCATGTAATATCATGCATTGATTATAATCTCTACCGGAGACAAATCCACTTTAAATTTTAATGTTTATGGCAAGGAATAAAAGTTATATTTTAGATATCATTTGATGGGTGGTAAATTTAGGGTCTTAGTGATCACTTAGTGATCAAATGTAAATAAATTGAGGATAATAACCCTCCACCCATAGGTCCGGTCTTCTGAAGTTATTCAGTCACTATATGGTCTCCTCATGCTGCCAACACCTCCACGCTGTGTTATTCAGCCACTATATGGTCTCCTCATGCTGCCAACACCTCCACACTGTGTCATTCATCCACTATATGGTCTCCTCAT
This sequence comes from Hyla sarda, assembly GCF_029499605.1. Taxonomy (NCBI): domain Eukaryota; kingdom Metazoa; phylum Chordata; class Amphibia; order Anura; family Hylidae; genus Hyla; species Hyla sarda. The sequence continues at coordinate 76,001 of NW_026610814.1, read as the reverse complement.
GCTGACAACATGTCCATGCTGTGTCCATACACCCCCCCAAGGGCTACCACAAAGCCAACACCTCCACGCTGTGCCATTCTGCCACTATATGGTCTCCTCATGCTGCCAACACCTCCACGCTGTGTCATTCAGCCACTATATGGTCTCCTCATGCTGCCAAAACCTCCACGCTGTCCCATTCATCCATTATATGGTCTCATCATGCTGCAAACACCTCCATGCTGTGTCATTCAGCCACAATATGGTCTCCTCATGCTGCCAATACCTCCACACTGTGTCATTCAGCCACTATATGGTCTCCTCATGCTGCCAACACCTCCACGCTGTGTCATTCAGCCACTATATGGTCTTCTCATGCTGCCAACACCTCCACGCTGTGTCATTCAGCCACTATATGGTCTCCTCATACTGCCAACCCCTCCATGCTGTGTCATTCAGCCACTATATGGTCTTCTCATGCTGCCAACACCTCCACGCTGTGTCATTCAGTCACTATATGGTCTCCTCATGCTGCCAACACCTCCACGCTGTGTCATTCAGCCACCATATGGTCTCCTCATGCTGCCAACACCTCCATGCTGTGTCATTCAGCCACTATATGGTGTCATCATGCTGCCAACACCTTCACGCTGTGTCATTCATCCACTATATTGTCTCCTCATGTTGCCAACACCTCCACGCTGTGTCATTCAGTCACGATATGGTCTCCTCCTGCTGCCAACATCTCCACGCTGTGTCATTCAGTCACTACATGGTGTCCTCATGCTGCCAACACCTCCACACTGTGTCATTCAGCCACTATATGGTCTCCTCATGCTGCCAACACCTTCACACTGTGTCATTCAGCCACTATATGGTCTCCACATGCTACCAACACCTCCTCACTGTGTCATTCAGCCAATATATGGTCTCCTCATGCTGCCAACACCTCCACACTGTGTCATTCAGCCACTATATGGTCTCCTCATGCTGCCAACACCTCCAAGCTGTGCCATTCAGTCACTATATGGTCTCCTCATGCTGCCAACACCTCCACGCTGTGTTATTCAGCCACTATATGGTCTCCTCATGCTGCCAACACCTCCACGCTGTGTCATTCAGCCACAATATGGTCTCCTCATGCTGCCAACACCTCCATGCTGTGTCATTCAGCCACTATATGGTCTCCTCATGCTGCAAACACCTCCACACTGTGTCATTCATCCACTATATGGTCTCCTCATGCTGACAACATGTCCATGCTGTGTCCATACACCCCCCCAAGGGCTACCACAAAGCCAACACCTCCACGCTGTGCCATTCTGCCACTATATGGTCTCCTCATGCTGCCAACACCTCCACGCTGTGTCATTCAGCCACTATATGGTCTCCTCATGCTGTCAACACCTCCACGCTGTCCCATTCATCCATTATATGGTCTCATCATGCTGCCAACACCTCCATGCTGTGTCATTCAGCCACAATATGGTCTCCTCATGCTGCCAATACCTCCACACTGTGTCATTCAGCCACTATATGGTCTCCTCATGCTGCCAACACCTCCACGCTGTGTCATTCAGCCACTATATGGTCTTCTCATGCTGCCAACACCTCCACGCTGTGTCATTCAGCCACTATATGGTCTCCTCATACTGCCAACCCCTCCATGCTGTGTCATTCAGCCACTATATGGTCTTCTCATGCTGCCAACACCTCCACGCTGTGTCATTCAGTCACTATATGGTCTCCTCATGCTGCCAACACCTCCACGCTGTGTCATTCAGCCACCATATGGTCTCCTCATGCTGCCAACACCTCCATGCTGTGTCATTCAGCCACTATATGGTGTCCTCATGCTGCCAACACCTTCACGCTGTGTCATTCATCCACTATATTGTCTCCTCATGTTGCCAACACCTCCACGCTGTGTCATTCAGTCACGATATGGTCTCCTCCTGCTGCCAACATCTCCACGCTGTGTCATTCAGTCACTACATGGTGTCCTCATGCTGCCAACACCTCCACACTGTGTCATTCAGTCACTATATGGTCTCCTCATGCTGCCAACACCTTCACACTGTGTCATTCAGCCACTATATGGTCTCCTCATGCTACCAACACCTCCACACTGTGTCATTCAGCCAATATATGGTCTCCTCATGCTGCCAACACCTCCAGACTGTGTCATTCAGCCACTATATGGTCTCCTCATGCTGCCAACACCTCCACGCTGTGCCATTCAGTCACCATATGGTCTCCTCATGCTGCCAACACCTCCACGCTGTGTCATTCAGCCACTATATGGTCTCCTCATGCTGCCAACACCTCCACGCTGTGTCATTTAGCTACAATATGGTCTCCTCATGCTGCCAACACCTCCATGCTGTGTCATTCAGTCACTATATGGTCTCCTCATGCTGCCAACACCTCCACACTGTGTCATTCATCCACTATATGGTCTCCTCATGCTGACAACATGTCCATGCTGTGTCCATACACCCCCCCAAGGGCTACCACAAAGCCAACACCTCCACGCTGTGCCATTCAGCCACTATATGGTCTCCTCATACTGCCAACACATCCACGCTGTGCCGTTCAGCCACTATATGGTTTCCTCATGCTGACAACACCTCCACGCTGTGTCATTCAGCCACTATATGGTCTCCTCATGCTGCCAACACCTCCATGCTGTGTCATTCAGCCATTATATGGTCTCCTCATACTGCCAACACCTCCACGCTATGTCATTCAGCCACTATATGGTCTCCTCATGCTGCCAACACCTCCACGCTGTATCATTCAGCCACTAAATGGTCTCCTCATGCTGCCAACACCTCCACGCTGTGTCATTCAGCCACTATATGGTCTCCTCATACTGCCAACCCCTCCATGCTGTGTCATTCAGCCACTATATGGTCTTCTCATGCTGCCAACACCTCCACGCTGTGTCATTCAGTCACTATATGGTCTCCTCATGCTGCCAACACCTCCACGCTGTGTCATTCAGCCACCATATGGTCTCCTCATGCTGCCAACACCTCCATGCTGTGTCATTCAGCCACTATATGGTGTCCTCATGCTGCCAACACCTTCACGCTGTGTCATTCATCCACTATATTGTCTCCTCATGTTGCCAACACCTCCACGCTGTGTCATTCAGTCACGATATGGTCTCCTCCTGCTGCCAACATCTCCACGCTGTGTCATTCAGTCACTACATGGTGTCCTCATGCTGCCAACACCTCCACACTGTGTCATTCAGTCACTATATGGTCTCCTCATGCTGCCAACACCTTCACACTGTGTCATTCAGCCACTATATGGTCTCCTCATGCTACCAACACCTCCACACTGTGTCATTCAGCCAATATATGGTCTCCTCATGCTGCCAACACCTCCAGACTGTGTCATTCAGCCACTATATGGTCTCCTCATGCTGCCAACACCTCCACGCTGTGCCATTCAGTCACCATATGGTCTCCTCATGCTGCCAACACCTCCACGCTGTGTCATTCAGCCACTATATGGTCTCCTCATGCTGCCAACACCTCCACGCTGTGTCATTTAGCTACAATATGGTCTCCTCATGCTGCCAACACCTCCATGCTGTGTCATTCAGTCACTATATGGTCTCCTCATGCTGCCAACACCTCCACACTGTGTCATTCATCCACTATATGGTCTCCTCATGCTGACAACATGTCCATGCTGTGTCCATACACCCCCCCAAGGGCTACCACAAAGCCAACACCTCCACGCTGTGCCATTCAGCCACTATATGGTCTCCTCATACTGCCAACACATCCACGCTGTGCCGTTCAGCCACTATATGGTCTCCTCATGCTGACAACACCTCCACGCTGTGTCATTCAGCCACTATATGGTCTCCTCATGCTGCCAACACCTCCATGCTGTGTCATTCAGCCATTATATGGTCTCCTCATACTGCCAACACCTCCACGCTATGTCATTCAGCCACTATATGGTCTCCTCATGCTGCCAACACCTCCACGCTGTATCATTCAGCCACTAAATGGTCTCCTCATGCTGCCAACACCTCCACGCTGTGTCATTCAGCCACTATATGGTCTCCTCATGCTGCCAACACCTCCACGCTGTCCCATTCATCCACTATATGGTCTCATCATGCTGCCAACACCTCAATGCTGTGTCATACAGTCACTATATGGTCTCCTCATGTTGCCAATACCTCCACACTGTGTCAATCAGCCACTATATGGTCTTCTCATGCTGCCAACACCTCCACGCTGTGTCATTCAGCCACAATATGGTCTTCTCATGCTGCCAACACCTCCACGCTGTGTCATTCAGCCACTATATGGTCTCCTCATGCTGCCAACACCTCCATGCTGTGTCATTCAGCCACTATATGGTCTTCTCATGCTGCCAACACCTCCACGCTGTGTCATTCAGTCACTATATGGTCTCCTAATGCTGCCAACACCTCCACGCTGTGTCATTCAGCCACCATATGGTCTTCTCATGCTGCCAACACCTCCATGCTGTGCCATTCAGTCACTATATGGTTTCCTCATGCTGCCAACACCTCCACGCTGTGTCATTCAGTCACGATATGGTCTACTCCTGCTGCCAACATCTCCACGCTGTGTCATTCAGTCACTATATGGTGTCCTCATGCTGCCAACACCTCCACACTGTGTTATTCAGTCACTATATGGTCTCCTCATGCTGCCAACACCTTCACACTGTGTCATTCAGCCACTATATGGTCTCCTCATGCTACCAACACCTCCACACTGTGTCATTCAGCCAATATATGGTCTCCTCATGCTGCCAACACCTCCAGACTGTGTCATTCAGCCACTATATGGTCTCCTCAAGCTGCCAACACCTCCACGCTGTGCCATTCAGTCACCATATGGTCTCCTCATGCTGCCAACACCTCCATGCTGTGTCATTCAGTCACTATATGGTCTCCTCATGCTGCCAACACCTCCACACTGTGTCATTCATCCCCTATATGGTCTCAACAGGCTGACAACATGTCCATGCTGTGTCCATACACCCCCCCCCCCCCCAAGGGCTACCACAAAGCCAACACCTCCACGCTGTGCCATTCAGCCACTATATGGTCTCCTCATACTACCAACACATCCATACTGTGCCGTTCAGCCACTATATGGTCTCCTCATGCTGCCAACACCTCCACGCTGTGTCATTCAGCCACTATATGGTCTCCTCATGCTGCCAACACCTCCATGCTGTGTCATTCAGCCACTATATGGTCTCCTCATACTGCCAACACCTCCACGCTATGTCATTCAGCCACTATATGGTCTCCTCATGCTGCCAACACCTCCACGCTGTATCATTCAGCCACTAAATGGTCTCCTCATGCTGCCAACACCTCCACGCTGTGTCATTCAGCCACTATATGGTCTCCTCATGCTGCCAACACCTCCACGCTGTCCCATTCATCCACTATATGGTCTCATCATGCTGCCAACACCTCAATGCTGTGTCATACAGTCACTATATGGTCTCCTCATGCTGCCAATACCTCCACACTGTGTCATTCAGCAACTATATGGTCTCCTCATGCTGCCAACACCTCCACGCTGTGTCATTCAGCCACAATATGGTCTTCTCATGCTGCCAACACCTCCACGCTGTGTCATTCAGCCACTATATGGTCTCCTCATGCTGCCAACACCTCCATGCTGTGTCATTCAGCCACTCTATGGTCTTCTCATGCTGCCAACACTTCCACGCTGTGTCATTCAGTCACTATATGGTCTCCTCAGGCTGCCAACACCCCCACACTGTGTCATTCAGCCACTATATGGTCTCCTCATGCTGCCAACACCTCCACGCTGTGTCATTCAGCCACCATATGGTCTCCTCATGCTACCAACACCTCCACACTGTGTCATTCAGCCAATATATGGTCTCCTCATGCTGCCAACACCACCAGACTGTGTCATTCAGCCACTGTATGGTCTCCTCATGCTGCCAACACCTCCACGCTGTTCCATTCAGTCACTATACGGTCTCCTCATGCTGCCAACACCTCCACGCTGTGTTATTCAGCCACTATATGGTCTCCTCATGCTGCCAACACCTCCACGCTGTGTCATTCAGCCACAATATGGTCTCCTCATGCTGCCAACACCTCCATGCTGTGTCATTCAGCCACTATATGGTCTCCTCATGCTGCCAACACCTCCACACTGTGTCATTCATTCACTATATGGTCTCCTCATGCTGACAACATGTCCATGCTGTGTCCATACACCCCCCCAAGGGCTACGACAAAGCCAACACCTCCACGCTGTGCCATTCAGCCACTATATGGTCTTCTCATGCTGCCAACACCTCCACGCTGTGTCATTCAGTCACTATATGGTCTCCTCATGCTGCCAACACCTCCACGCTGTGTTATTCAGCCACCATATGCTCTCCTCATGCTGCCAACACCTCCATGCTGTGTCATTCAGCCACTATATGGTGTCCTCATGCTGCCAACACCTCCAAGCTGTGTCATTCATCCACTATATTGTCTCCTCATGCTGCCAACACCTCCACGCTGTGTCATTCAGTCACGATATGGTCTGCTCCTGCTGCCAACATCTCCACGCTGTGTCATTCAGTCACTATATGGTGTCCTCATGCTGCCAACACCTCCACACTGTGTCATTCAGTCACTATATGGTCTTCTCATGCTGCCAACACCTTCACACTGTGTCATTCAGCCACTATATGGTCTCCTCATATCTACCAACACCTCCACACTGTGTCATTCAGTCACTATATGGTCTTCTCATGCTGCCAACACCTTCACACTGTGTCATTCAGCCACTATATGGTCTCCTCATATCTACCAACACCTCCACACTGTGTCATTCAGCCAATATATGGTCTCCTCATGCTGCCAACACCTCCAGACTGTGTCATTCAGCCACTATATGGTCTCCTCATGCTGCCAACACCTCCACGCTGTATCATTCAGCCACTAAATGGTCTTCTCATGCTGCCAACACCTCCACGCTGTGTCATTCAGTCACTATATGGTCTCCTCATGCTGCCAACACCTCCACGCTGTGTCATTCAGCCACCATATGGTCTCCTCATGCTGCCAACACCTCCATGCTGTGTCATTCAGCCACTATATGGTGTCCTCATGCTGCCAACACCTCCACGCTGTGTCATTCATCCACTATATTGTCTCCTCATGCTGCCAACACCTCCACGCTGTGTCATTCAGTCACGATATGGTCTGCTCCTGCTGCCAACATCTCCACGCTGTGTCATTCAGTCACTATATGGTGTCCTCATGCTGCCAACACCTCCACACTGTGTCATTCAGTCACTATATGGTCTTCTCATGCTGCCAACACCTTCACACTGTGTCATTCAGCCACTATATGGTCTCCTCATATCTACCAACACCTCCACACTGTGTCATTCAGCCAATATATGGTCTCCTCATGCTGCCAACACCTCCAGACTGTGTCATTCAGCCACTATATGGTCTCCTCCTGCTGCCAACACCTCCACGCTGTATCATTCAGCCACTAAATGGTCTTCTCATGCTGCCAACACCTCCACGCTGTGTCATTCAGCCACTATATGGTCTCCTCATGCTGCCAACACCTCCATGCTGTGTCATTCAGCCACTATATGGTCTCCTCATACTGCCAACACCTCCACGCTATGTCATTCAGCCACTATATGGTCTCCTCATGCTGCCAACACCTCCACGCTGTATCATTCAGCCACTAAATGGTCTTCTCATGCTGCCAACACCTCCACGCTGTGTCATTCAGCCACTATATGGTCTCCTCATGCTGCCAACACCTCCATGCTGTGTCATTCAGCCACTATATGGTCTCCTCATACTGCCAACACCTCCACGCTATGTCATTCAGCCACTATATGGTCTCCTCATGCTGCCAACACCTCCACGCTGTCCCATTCATCCACTATATGGTCTTATCATGCTGCCAACACCTCCATGCTTTGTCATACAATCACTATATGGTCTCCTCATGCTGCCAATACCTCCACACTGTGTCATTCAGCCAATATATGGTCTTCTCATGCTGCCAACACCTCCACGCTGTCTCATTCATCCACTATATGGTCTCCTCATGCTGCCAACACCTCCATGTTGTGTCATTCAGCCACTATATGGTCTCCTCATGCTGCCAACACCTCCACACTGTGTCATTCATCCACTATATGGTCTCCTCATGCTGACAACATGTCCATGCTGTGTCCATACACCCCCCCAAGGGCTACCACAAAGCCAACACCTCCACGCTGTGCCATTCAGCCACTATATGGTCTCCTCATACTGCCAAAACATCCACGCTGTGCCATTCAGCCACTATATGGTCTCCTCATGCTGCCAACACCTCCACGCTGTGTCATTCAGCCACTATATGGTCTCCTCATGCTGCCAACACCTCCACGCTGTGTCATTCAGCCACTATATGGTCTCCTCATGCTGCCAACACCTCCATGCTGTGTCATTCAGCCACTATATGGTCTCCTCATGCTGCCAACACCTCCACACTGTGTCATTTATCCACTATATGGTCTCCTCATGCTGACAACATGTCCCTGCTGTGTCCATACACCCCCCCCCCCCCAAGGGCTACCACAAAGCCAACACCTCCACGCTGTGCCATTCAGCCACTATATGGTCTCCTCATGCTGCCAACACCTCCACGCTGTGTCATTCAGCCACTATATGGTCTCCTCATGCTGCCAACACCTCCATGCTGTGTCATTCAGCCATTATATGGTCTCCTCATACTGCCAACACCTCCACGCTATGTCATTCAGCCACTATATCGTCTCCTCATGCTGCCAACACCTCCACGCTGTATCATTCAGCCACTAAATGGTCTCCTCATGCTGCCAACACCTCCACGCTGTGTCATTCAGCCACTATATGGTCTCCTCATGCTGCCAACACCTCCACGCTGTCCCATTCATCCACTATATGGTCTCATCATGCTGCCAACACCTCAATGCTGTGTCATACAGTCACTATATGGTCTCCTCATGTTGCCAATACCTCCACACTGTGTCAATCAGCCACTATATGGTCTTCTCATGCTGCCAACACCTCCACGCTTTGTCATTCAGCCACAATATGGTCTTCTCATGCTGCCAACACCTCCACGCTGTGTCATTCAGCCACTATATGGTCTCCTCATGCTGCCAACACCTTCACGCTGTGCCATTCAGCCACTATATGGTCTCCTCATGCTGCCAACACCTCCACGCTGTGTCATTCAGCCACTACATGGTCTCCTCATGCTGCCAACACCTCCATGCTGTGTCATTCAGCCATTATATGGTCTCCTCATACTGCCAACACCTCCACGCTATGTCATTCAGCCACTATATGGTCTCCTCATGCTGCCAACACCTCCACGCTGTATCATTCAGCCACTAAATGGTCTCCTCATGCTGCCAACACCTCCACGCTGTGTCATTCAGCCACTATATGGTCTCCTCATGCTGCCAACACCTCCACGCTGTCCCATTCATCCACTATATGGTCTCATCATGCTGCCAACACCTCAATATGTGTCATACAGTCACTATATGGTCTCCTCATGTTGCCAATACCTCCACACTGTGTCAATCAGCCACTATATGGTCTTCTCATGCTGCCAACACCTCCACGCTGTGTCATTCAGCCACAATATGGTCTTCTCATGCTGCCAACACCTCCACGCTGTGTCATTCAGCCACTATATGGTCTCCTCATGCTGCCAACACCTCCATGCTGTGTCATTCAGCCACTATATGGTCTTCTCATGCTGCCAACACCTCCACGCTGTGTCATTCAGTCACTATATGGTCTCCTAATGCTGCCAACACCTCCACGCTGTGTCATTCAGCCACCATATGGTCTTCTCATGCTGCCAACACCTCCATGCTGTGCCATTCAGTCACTATATGGTTTCCTCATGCTGCCAACACCTCCACGCTGTGTCATTCAGTCACGATATGGTCTACTCCTGCTGCCAACATCTCCACGCTGTGTCATTCAGTCACTATATGGTGTCCTCATGCTGCCAACACCTCCACACTGTGTTATTCAGTCACTATATGGTCTCCTCATGCTGCCAACACCTTCACACTGTGTCATTCAGCCACTATATGGTCTCCTCATGCTACCAACACCTCCACACTGTGTCATTCAGCCAATATATGGTCTCCTCATGCTGCCAACGCCTCCAGACTGTGTCATTCAGCCACTATATGGTCTCCTCAAGCTGCCAACACCTCCACGCTGTGCCATTCAGTCACCATATGGTCTCCTCATGCTGCCAACACCTCCACGCTGTGTCATTCAGCCACTATATGGTCTCCTCATGCTGCCAACACCTCCACGCTGTGTCATTTAGCCACAATATGGGCTCCTCATGCTGCCAACACCTCCATGCTGTGTCATTCAGTCACTACATGGTCTCCTCATGCTGCCAACACCTCCACACTGTGTCATTCATCCCCTATATGGTCTCCTCAGGCTGACAACATGTCCATGCTGTGTCCATACACCCCCCCCCCCAAGGGCTACCACAAAGCCAACACCTCCACGCTGTGCCATTCAGCCACTATATGGTCTCCTCATACTACCAACACATCCATGCTGTGCCGTTCAGCCACTATATGGTCTCCTCATGCTGCCAACACCTCCACGCTGTGTCATTCAGCCACTATATGGTCTCCTCATGCTGCCAACACCTCCACGCTGTATCATTCAGCCACTAAATGGTCTCCTCATGCTGCCAACACCTCCACGCTGTGTCATTCAGCCACTATATGGTCTCCTCATGCTGCCAACACCTCCACGCTGTCCCATTCATCCACTATATGGTCTCATCATGCTGCCAACACCTCAATGCTGTGTCATACAGTCACTATATGGTCTCCTCATGCTGCCAATACCTCCACACTGTGTCATTCAGCCACTATATGGTCTCCTCATGCTGCCAACACCTCCACGCTGTGTCATTCAGCCACTATATGGTCTCCTCATGCTGCCAACACCTCCATGCTGTGTCATTCAGCCACTATATGGTCTCCTCATACTGCCAACACCTCCACGCTATGTCATTCAGCCACTATATGGTCTCCTCATGCTGCCAACACCTCCACGCTGTATCATTCAGCCACTAAATGGTCTTCTCATGCTGCCAACACCTCCACGCTGTGTCATTCAGCCACTATATGGTCTCCTCATGCTGCCAACACCTCCATGCTGTGTCATTCAGCCACTATATGGTCTCCTCATACTGCCAACACCTCCACGCTATGTCATTCAGCCACTATATGGTCTCCTCATGCTGCCAACACCTCCACGCTGTCCCATTCATCCACTATATGGTCTTATCATGCTGCCAACACCTCCATGCTTTGTCATACAATCACTATATGGTCTCCTCATGCTGCCAATACCTCCACACTGTGTCATTCAGCCAATATATGGTCTTCTCATGCTGCCAACACCTCCACGCTGTCTCATTCATCCACTATATGGTCTCCTCATGCTGCCAACACCTCCATGTTGTGTCATTCAGCCACTATATGGTCTCCTCATGCTGCCAACACCTCCACACTGTGTCATTCATCCACTATATGGTCTCCTCATGCTGACAACATGTCCATGCTGTGTCCATACACCCCCCCAAGGGCTACCACAAAGCCAACACCTCCACGCTGTGCCATTCAGCCACTATATGGTCTCCTCATACTGCCAAAACATCCACGCTGTGCCATTCAGCCACTATATGGTCTCCTCATGCTGCCAACACCTCCACGCTGTGTCATTCAGCCACTATATGGTCTCCTCATGCTGCCAACACCTCCACGCTGTGTCATTCAGCCACTATATGGTCTCCTCATGCTGCCAACACCTCCATGCTGTGTCATTCAGCCACTATATGGTCTCCTCATGCTGCCAACACCTCCACACTGTGTCATTTATCCACTATATGGTCTCCTCATGCTGACAACATGTCCCTGCTGTGTCCATACACCCCCCCCCCCCCAAGGGCTACCACAAAGCCAACACCTCCACGCTGTGCCATTCAGCCACTATATGGTCTCCTCATGCTGCCAACACCTCCACGCTGTGTCATTCAGCCACTATATGGTCTCCTCATGCTGCCAACACCTCCATGCTGTGTCATTCAGCCATTATATGGTCTCCTCATACTGCCAACACCTCCACGCTATGTCATTCAGCCACTATATCGTCTCCTCATGCTGCCAACACCTCCACGCTGTATCATTCAGCCACTAAATGGTCTCCTCATGCTGCCAACACCTCCACGCTGTGTCATTCAGCCACTATATGGTCTCCTCATGCTGCCAACACCTCCACGCTGTCCCATTCATCCACTATATGGTCTCATCATGCTGCCAACACCTCAATGCTGTGTCATACAGTCACTATATGGTCTCCTCATGTTGCCAATACCTCCACACTGTGTCAATCAGCCACTATATGGTCTTCTCATGCTGCCAACACCTCCACGCTTTGTCATTCAGCCACAATATGGTCTTCTCATGCTGCCAACACCTCCACGCTGTGTCATTCAGCCACTATATGGTCTCCTCATGCTGCCAACACCTTCACGCTGTGCCATTCAGCCACTATATGGTCTCCTCATGCTGCCAACACCTCCACGCTGTGTCATTCAGCCACTACATGGTCTCCTCATGCTGCCAACACCTCCATGCTGTGTCATTCAGCCATTATATGGTCTCCTCATACTGCCAACACCTCCACGCTATGTCATTCAGCCACTATATGGTCTCCTCATGCTGCCAACACCTCCACGCTGTATCATTCAGCCACTAAATGGTCTCCTCATGCTGCCAACACCTCCACGCTGTGTCATTCAGCCACTATATGGTCTCCTCATGCTGCCAACACCTCCACGCTGTCCCATTCATCCACTATATGGTCTCATCATGCTGCCAACACCTCAATATGTGTCATACAGTCACTATATGGTCTCCTCATGTTGCCAATACCTCCACACTGTGTCAATCAGCCACTATATGGTCTTCTCATGCTGCCAACACCTCCACGCTGTGTCATTCAGCCACAATATGGTCTTCTCATGCTGCCAACACCTCCACGCTGTGTCATTCAGCCACTATATGGTCTCCTCATGCTGCCAACACCTCCATGCTGTGTCATTCAGCCACTATATGGTCTTCTCATGCTGCCAACACCTCCACGCTGTGTCATTCAGTCACTATATGGTCTCCTAATGCTGCCAACACCTCCACGCTGTGTCATTCAGCCACCATATGGTCTTCTCATGCTGCCAACACCTCCATGCTGTGCCATTCAGTCACTATATGGTTTCCTCATGCTGCCAACACCTCCACGCTGTGTCATTCAGTCACGATATGGTCTACTCCTGCTGCCAACATCTCCACGCTGTGTCATTCAGTCACTATATGGTGTCCTCATGCTGCCAACACCTCCACACTGTGTTATTCAGTCACTATATGGTCTCCTCATGCTGCCAACACCTTCACACTGTGTCATTCAGCCACTATATGGTCTCCTCATGCTACCAACACCTCCACACTGTGTCATTCAGCCAATATATGGTCTCCTCATGCTGCCAACGCCTCCAGACTGTGTCATTCAGCCACTATATGGTCTCCTCAAGCTGCCAACACCTCCACGCTGTGCCATTCAGTCACCATATGGTCTCCTCATGCTGCCAACACCTCCACGCTGTGTCATTCAGCCACTATATGGTCTCCTCATGCTGCCAACACCTCCACGCTGTGTCATTTAGCCACAATATGGTCTCCTCATGCTGCCAACACCTCCATGCTGTGTCATTCAGTCACTACATGGTCTCCTCATGCTGCCAACACCTCCACACTGTGTCATTCATCCCCTATATGGTCTCCTCAGGCTGACAACATGTCCATGCTGTGTCCATACACCCCCCCCCCCCAAGGGCTACCACAAAGCCAACACCTCCACGCTGTGCCATTCAGCCACTATATGGTCTCCTCATACTACCAACACATCCATGCTGTGCCGTTCAGCCACTATATGGTCTCCTCATGCTGCCAACACCTCCACGCTGTGTCATTCAGCCACTATATGGTCTCCTCATGCTGCCAACACCTCCACGCTGTATCATTCAGCCACTAAATGGTCTCCTCATGCTGCCAACACCTCCACGCTGTGTCATTCAGCCACTATATGGTCTCCTCATGCTGCCAACACCTCCACGCTGTCCCATTCATCCACTATATGGTCTCATCATGCTGCCAACACCTCAATGCTGTGTCATACAGTCACTATATGGTCTCCTCATGCTGCCAATACCTCCACACTGTGTCATTCAGCCACTATATGGTCTCCTCATGCTGCCAACACCTCCACGCTGTGTCATTCAGCCACAATATGGTCTTCTCATGCTGCCAACACCTCCATATGTGTCATACAGTCACTATATGGTCTCCTCATGTTGCCAATACCTCCACACTGTGTCAATCAGCCACTATATGGTCTTCTCATGCTGCCAACACCTCCACGCTGTGTCATTCAGCCACAATATGGTCTTCTCATGCTGCCAACACCTCCACGCTGTGTCATTCAGCCACTATATGGTCTCCTCATGCTGCCAACACCTCCATGCTGTGTCATTCAGCCACTATATGGTCTTCTCATGCTGCCAACACCTCCACGCTGTGTCATTCAGTCACTATATGGTCTCCTAATGCTGCCAACACCTCCACGCTGTGTCATTCAGCCACCATATGGTCTTCTCATGCTGCCAACACCTCCATGCTGTGCCATTCAGTCACTATATGGTTTCCTCATGCTGCCAACACCTCCACGCTGTGTCATTCAGTCACGATATGGTCTACTCCTGCTGCCAACATCTCCACGCTGTGTCATTCAGTCACTATATGGTGTCCTCATGCTGCCAACACCTCCACACTGTGTTATTCAGTCACTATATGGTCTCCTCATGCTGCCAACACCTTCACACTGTGTCATTCAGCCACTATATGGTCTCCTCATGCTACCAACACCTCCACACTGTGTCATTCAGCCAATATATGGTCTCCTCATGCTGCCAACGCCTCCAGACTGTGTCATTCAGCCACTATATGGTCTCCTCAAGCTGCCAACACCTCCACGCTGTGCCATTCAGTCACCATATGGTCTCCTCATGCTGCCAACACCTCCACGCTGTGTCATTCAGCCACTATATGGTCTCCTCATGCTGCCAACACCTCCACGCTGTGTCATTTAGCCACAATATGGTCTCCTCATGCTGCCAACACCTCCATGCTGTGTCATTCAGTCACTACATGGTCTCCTCATGCTGCCAACACCTCCACACTGTGTCATTCATCCCCTATATGGTCTCCTCAGGCTGACAACATGTCCATGCTGTGTCCATACACCCCCCCCCCCCAAGGGCTACCACAAAGCCAACACCTCCACGCTGTGCCATTCAGCCACTATATGGTCTCCTCATACTACCAACACATCCATGCTGTGCCGTTCAGCCACTATATGGTCTCCTCATGCTGCCAACACCTCCACGCTGTGTCATTCAGCCACTATATGGTCTCCTCATGCTGCCAACACCTCCACGCTGTATCATTCAGCCACTAAATGGTCTCCTCATGCTGCCAACACCTCCACGCTGTGTCATTCAGCCACTATATGGTCTCCTCATGCTGCCAACACCTCCACGCTGTCCCATTCATCCACTATATGGTCTCATCATGCTGCCAACACCTCAATGCTGTGTCATACAGTCACTATATGGTCTCCTCATGCTGCCAATACCTCCACACTGTGTCATTCAGCCACTATATGGTCTCCTCATGCTGCCAACACCTCCACGCTGTGTCATTCAGCCACAATATGGTCTTCTCATGCTGCCAACACCTCCACGCTGTGTCATTCAGCCACTATATGGTCTCCTCATGCTGCCAACACCTCCATGCTGTGTCATTCAGCCACTCTATGGTCTTCTCATGCTGCCAACACTTCCACGCTGTGTCATTCAGTCACTATATGGTCTCCTCAGGCTGCCAACACCCCCACACTGTGTCATTCAGCCACTATATGGTCTCCTCATGCTGCCAACACCTCCACGCTGTGTCATTCAGCCACCATATGGTCTCCTCATGCTACCAACACCTCCACACTGTGTCATTCAGCCAATATATGGTCTCCTCATGCTGCCAACACCTCCAGACTGTGTCATTCAGCCACTATATGGTCTCCTCATGCTGCCATCACCTCCACGCTGTTCCATTCAGTCACTATACGGTCTCCTCATGCTGCCAACACCTCCACGCTGTGTTATTCAGCCACTATATGGTCTCCTCATGCTGCCAACACCTCCACGCTGTGTCATTCAGCCACAATATGGTCTCCTCATGCTGCCAACACCTCCATGCTGTGTCATTCAGCCACTATATGGTCTCCTCATGCTGCCAACACCTCCACACTGTGTCATTCATCCACTATATGGTCTCCTCATGCTGACAACATGTCCATGCTGTGTCCATACTCCCCCCCAAGGGCTACCACAAAGCCAACACCTCCACACTGTGCCATTCTGCCACTATATGGTCTCCTCATGCTGCCAACACCTCCACGCTGTGTCATTCAGCCACTATATGGTCTCCTCATGCTGCCAACACCTCCACGCTGTCCCATTCATCCATTATATGGTCTCATCATGCTGCCAACACCTCCATGCTGTGTCATTCAGCCACAATATGGTCTCCTCATGCTGCCAATACCTCCACGCTGTGTCATTCAGCCACTATATGGTCTCCTCATGCTGCCAACACCTCCACGCTGTGCCATTCAGCCACTATATGGTCTCCTCATGCTGCCAACACCTCCACGCTGTGTTATTCAGCCACTATATGGTCTCCTCATGCTGCCAACACCTCCATGCTGTGTCATTCAGCCATTATATGGTCTCCTCATGCTGACAACACCTCCACGCTGTGCCATTCAGCCACTATATGGTCTCCTCATGCTGCCAACACCTCCACGCTGTGTCATTCAGCCACTATATGGTCTCCTCATGCTGCCAACACCTCCACGCTGTCCCATTCATCCACTATATGGTCTCATCATGCTGCCAACACCTCAATGCTGTGTCATACAGTCACTATATGGTCTCCTCATGTTGCCAATACCTCCACACTGTGTCAATCAGCCACTATATGGTCTTCTCATGCTGCCAACACCTCCACGCTGTGTCATTCAGCCACAATATGGTCTTCTCATGCTGCCAACACCTCCACGCTGTGTCATTCAGCCACTATATGGTCTCCTCATGCTGCCAACACCTCCATGCTGTGTCATTCAGCCACTATATGGTCTTCTCATGCTGCCAACACCTCCACGCTGTGTCATTCAGTCACTATATGGTCTTCTCATGCTGCCAACACCTCCATGCTGTGCCATTCAGTCACTATATGGTTTCCTCATGCTGCCAACACCTCCACGCTGTGTCATTCAGTCACGATATGGTCTACTCCTGCTGCCAACATCTCCACGCTGTGTCATTCAGTCACAATATGGTGTCCTCATGCTGCCAACACCTCCACACTGTGTTATTCAGTCACTATATGGTCTCCTCATGCTGCCAACACCTTAACACTGTGTCATTCAGCCACTATATGGTCTCCTCATGCTACCAACACCTCCACACTGTGTCATTCAGCCAATATATGGTCTCCTCATGCTGCCAACACCTCCAGACTGTGTCATTCAGCCACTATATGGTCTCCTCATGCTACCAACACCTCCACACTGTGTCATTCAGCCAATATATGGTCTCCTCATGCTGCCAACACCTCCAGACTGTGTCATTCAGCCACTATATGGTCTCCTCATGCTGCCAACACCTCCACGCTGTGTCATTTAGCCACAATATGGTCTCCTCATGCTGCCAACACCTCCATGCTGTGTCATTCAGTCACTATATGGTCTCCTCATGCTGCCAACACCTCCACACTGTGTCATTCATCCCCTATATGGTCTCCTCAGGCTGACAACATGTCCATGCTGTGTCCATACACCCCCCCCCCCCCCCCCAAGGGCTACCACAAAGCCAACACCTCCACGCTGTGCCATTCAGCCACTATATGGTCTCCTAATACTACCAACACATCCATGCTGTGCCGTTCAGCCACTATATGGTCTCCTCATGCTGCCAACACCTCCACGCTGTGTCATTCAGCCACTATATGGTCTCCTCATGCTGCCAACACCTCCATGCTGTGTCATTCAGCCACTATATGGTCTCCTCATACTGCCAACACCTCCACGCTATGTCATTCAGCCACTATATGGTCTCCTCATGCTGCCAACACCTCCACGCTGTATCATTCAGCCACTAAATGGTCTCCTCATGCTGCCAACACCTCCACGCTGTGTCATTCAGCCACTATATGGTCTCCTCATGCTGCCAACACCTCCACGCTGTCCCATTCATCCACTATATGGTCTCATCATGCTGCCAACACCTCAATGCTGTGTCATACAGTCACTATATGGTCTCCTCATGCTGCCAATACCTCCACACTGTGTCATTCAGCCACTATATGGTCTCCTCAGGCTGCCAACACCCCCACACTGTGTCATTCAGCCACTATATGGTCTCCTCATGCTGCCAACACCTCCACGCTGTGTCATTCAGCCACCATATGGTCTCCTCATGCTACCAACACCTCCACACTGTGTCATTCAGCCAATATATGGTCTCCTCATGCTGCCAACACCTCCAGACTGTGTCATTCAGCCACTATATGGTCTCCTCATGCTGCCAACACCTCCACGCTGTTCCATTCAGTCACTATACGGTCTCCTCATGCTGCCAACACCTCCACGCTGTGTTATTCAGCCACTATATGGTCTCCTCATGCTGCCAACACCTCCTCGCTGTGTCATTCAGCCACAATATGGTCTCCTCATGCTGCCAACACCTCCATGCTGTGTCATTCAGCCACTGTATGGTCTCCTCATGCTGCCAACACCTCCACACTGTGTCATTCATCCACTATATGGTCTCCTCATGCTGACAACATGTCCATGCTGTGTCCATACACCCCCCCCAAGGGCTACCACAAAGCCAACACCTCCACGCTGTGCCATTCTGCCACTATATGGTCTCCTCATGCTGCCAACACCTCCACGCTGTGTCATTCAGCCACTATATGGTCTCCTCATGCTGCCAACACCTCCACGCTGTCCCATTCATCCATTATATGGTCTCAGCATGCTGCCAACACCTCCATGCTGTGTCATTCAGCCACAATATGGTCTCCTCATGCTGCCAATACCTCCACACTGTGTCATTCAGCCACTATATGGTCTCCTCATGCTGCCAACACCTCCACGCTGTGTCATTCAGCCACTATATGGTCTTCTCATGCTGCCAACACCTCCACGCTGTGTCATTCAGCCACTATATTGTCTCCTCATGCTGCCAACCCCTCCATGCTGTGTCATTCAGCCACTATATGGTCTTCTCATGCTGCCAACACCTCCACGCTGTGTCATTCAGTCACTATATGGTCTCCTCATGCTGCCAACACCTCCACGCTGTGTCATTCAGCCACCATATGGTCTCCTCATGCTGCCAACACCTCCATGCTGTGTCATTCAGCCACTATATGATGTCCTCATGCTGCCAACACCTCCACGCTGTGTCATTCATCCACTATATTGTCTCCTCATGCTGCCAACACCTCCACGCTGTGTCATTCAGTCACGATATGGTCTGCTCCTGCTGCCAACATCTCCACGCTGTGTCATTCAGTCACTATATGGTGTCCTCATGCTGCCAACACCTCCACACTGTGTCATTCAGTCACTATATGGTCTTCTCATGCTGCCAACACCTTCACACTGTGTCATTCAGCCACTATATGGTCTCCTCATATCTACCAACACCTCCACACTGTGTCATTCAGCCAATATATGGTCTCCTCATGCTGCCAACACCTCCAGACTGTGTCATTCAGCCACTATATGGTCTCCTCATGCTGCCAACACCTCCACGCTGTATCATTCAGCCACTATATGGTCTTCTCATGCTGCCAACACCTCCACGCTGTGTCATTCAGCCACTATATTGTCTCCTCATGCTGCCAACCCCTCCATGCTGTGTCATTCAGCCACTATATGGTCTTCTCATGCTGCCAACACCTCCACGCTGTGTCATTCAGTCACTATATGGTCTCCTCATGCTGCCAACACCTCCACGCTGTGTCATTCAGCCACCATATGGTCTCCTCATGCTGCCAACACCTCCATGCTGTGTCATTCAGCCACTATATGGTGTCCTCATGCTGCCAACACCTCCACGCTGTGTCATTCATCCACTATATTGTCTCCTCATGCTGCCAACACCTCCACGCTGTGTCATTTAGTCACGATATGGTCTGCTCCTGCTGCCAACATCTCCACGCTGTGTCATTCAGTCACTATATGGTGTCCTCATGCTGCCAACACCTCCACACTGTGTCATTCAGTCACTATATGGTCTTCTCATGCTGCCAACACCTTCACACTGTGTCATTCAGCCACTATATGGTCTCCTCATATCTACCAACACCTCCACACTGTGTCATTCAGCCAATATATGGTCTCCTCATGCTGCCAACACCTCCAGACTGTGTCATTCAGCCACTATATGGTCTCCTCATGCTGCCAACACCTCCACGCTGTATCATTCAGCCACTAAATGGTCTTCTCATGCTGCCAACACCTCCACGCTGTGTCATTCAGCCACTATATGGTCTCCTCATGCTGCCAACACCTCCATGCTGTGTCATTCAGCCACTATATGGTCTCCTCATACTGCCAACACCTCCACGCTATGTCATTCAGCCACTATATGGTCTCCTCATGCTGCCAACACCTCCACGCTGTCCCATTCATCCACTATATGGTCTTATCATGCTGCCAACACCTCCATGCTGTGTCATACAGTCACTATATGGTCTCCTCATGCTGCCAATACCTCCACACTGTGTCATTCACCCAATATATGGTCTTCTCATGCTGCCAACACCTCCACGCTGTCTCATTCATCCACTATATGGTCTCCTCATGCTGCCAACACCTCCATGTTGTGTCATTCAGCCACTATATGGTCTCCTCATGCTGCCAACACCTCCACACTGTGTCATTCATCCACTATATGGTCTCCTCATGCTGACAACATGTCCATGCTGTGTCCATACACCCCCCCAAGGGCTACCACAAAGCCAACACCTCCACGCTGTGCCATTCAGCCACTCTATGGTCTCCTCATACTGCCAACACATCCACGCTGTGCCATTCAGCCACTATATGGTCTCCTCATGCTGCCAACACCTCCACGCTGTGTCATTCAGCCACTATATGGTCTCCTCATGCTGCCAACACCTCCACGCTGTGTCATTCAGCCACTATATGGTCTCCTCATGCTGCCAACACCTCCATGCTGTGTCATTCAGCCACTATATGGTCTCCTCATGCTGCCAACACCTCCACACTGTGTCATTTATCCACTATATGGTCTCCTCATGCTGACAACATGTCCCTGCTGTGTCCATACACCCCCCCCCCCCCCAAGGGCTACCACAAAGCCAACACCTCCACGCTGTGCCATTCAGCCACTATATGGTCTCCTCATACTGCCAACACATCCACACTGTGCCATTCAGCCACTATATGGTCTCCTCATGCTGCCAACACCTCCACGCTGTGTGATTCAGCCACTATATGGTCTCCTCATGCTGCCAACACTTCCATGCTGTGCCATTCAGTCACTATATGGTCTCCTCATGCTGCCAACACCTCCACGCTGTGTCATTCAGCCACTATATGGTCTCCTCATGCTGCCAACACCTCCACGCTGTATCATTCAGCCACTATATGGTCTCCTCATGCTTCCAACACCTCCATGCTGTGTGATTCAGCCACTATATGGTCTCCTCATGCTGCCAACACCTCCACGCTGTGTCATTCAGCCACTATATGGTCTCCTCATGCTGCCAACACCTCCACACTGTGTCATTCATCCACTATATGGTCTCCTCATGCTGCCAACACCTCCACGCTGTGCCATTCATCCATTATATGGTCTCCTCATGCTGCCAATACCTCCACGCTTTGTCATTCAGCCACTATATGGTCTCCTCATGCTGCCAACACCTCCACGCTGTTTCATTCAGCCACTATATTGTCTCCTCATGCTGCCAATACCTCCACACTGTGTCATTCAGTCACTATATGGTCTCCTCATGCTGCCAACACCTCCACGCTGTGTCATTCAGCCGCTATATGGTCTCCTCATGCTGCCAACATCTCCACGCTGTGTCATTCAACCACTATATGGTCTCCTCATGCTGCCAACTCCTCCACACTGTGTCATTCAGTCACTATATGGTCTCCTCATGCTGCCAACACCTCCACGCTGTGTCATTCTGTATATGTGTGTTTATATATGTATGTATGTGTGCATGTATGTGTGTATGTATGTGTGTATGTTTGTGTATGTGTGTATATATGTGTGTGTGAGTATGTATGTGTGTATATATGTGTGTGTATGTATGTGTATGTATATATGTGTGGACAGGATAGGAGGATGAAATAGGAGGTCAGGATAGGAGGTTGGGATAGGAGGTGGGGATAGGAGGTGGGGATAGGAGGTGGGGATAGGAGGTGGGGATAGGAGGTGGGGATAGGAGGTGGGGATAGGAGGTGGGGATAGGAGGTGGGGATAGGAGGTGGGGATAGGAAGGGGGGATAGGAGGTGGGGATAGGAGGTGGGGATAGGAGGTCGGGATAGGAGGTGGGGATAGGAGGTGGGGATAGAAGGTGGGGATAGGAGGTGGGGATAGGAGGTGAGGATAGGAGGTGGGGATAGGAGGTGGGGATAGGAGGTGGTGATAGGAGGTGGGGAAAGGAGGTGGGGATAGGAGATGGGGATAGGAGGTCGGGATAGGAGGTCTGGATAGGAGGTCGGGATAGGAGGTGGGGATAGGAGGTGGGGATAGGAGGTGGGGATAGGAGGTGGGGATAGGAGGTCGGGATAGAAGGTGGGGATAGGAGGTGGGGATAGGAGGTGGGGATAGGAGGTCGTGATAGGAGGTCGGGATAGGAGGTGGGGATAGGAGGTCGGGATAGGAGGTCGGGATAGGAGGTGGGGATAGGAGGTGGGGATAGGAGGTGGGGATAGGAGGTCGGGATAGGAGGTGGGGATAGGAGGTGGGGATAGGAGGTCGGAATAGGAGGTGGGGATAGGAGGTGGGGATAGGAGGTCGGGATAGGAGGTCGGGATATGGGGACGGGATATGAAGTCAAAAGCTTCTTCTGTTGATTTTCCTCCACAACAAGGATTAGGAAGGAAAAATCGGACATTGAAATGTCTCGATAAACTATGTAACATACAACCATGCAAAATGTTCCATCCGTGTTTGTTCATTCTCTATGGCCCCGGGGCCCCATGATTCTCTATTGCCCTGGGGCCCCATGATTCTCTATTGCACTGGGGCACCATGATTCTCTATTGCCCGGGGGCCCCATGATTCTCTATTGCCCAGGGGCCCCATGATTCTCTATTGTACTGGGGCTATTTATTCTCTATTGCCCGGGGGCCCCATGATACTCTATTGCCCGGGGGCCCCATGATTCTTTATTGCCCGGGGGGCCCATGAGTCACTATTATTTGGTGGCCCCATGAGTCTCCATTGCCCTGGGGCCCCATGATTCTCTATTGCCCAAGGGCCCCATGATTCTCTATTGCCCGGGGGCACCATTATTCTCTATTGCCTTGGGGCCAATTATTCTCTATTGCCCGGGGGCCCCATGATTCTTTATTGCCCGGGCGGCCCATGAGTCACTATTACTTGGCGGCCCAATGAGTCTCTATTGCCCAAGGGCCCCATGATTCTCTATTGCCCGGGGGCCCCATGATTCTCTATTGCCCAAGGGCCCCATGATTCTCTATTGCCTGGTGGCCCAATGATTCTCTATTGCCCAAGGGCCCCATGATTCTCTTTTGCCCGGGGGCCCCATGAGTCTCCATTGCCCTGGGGCCCCATGATTCTCTATTGCCCAAGGGCCCCATGACTCTCTATTATCCGGGGGCCCCATGATTCTCTATTGCCAAGGGGCCCCATGATTCTCTATTGCCTGGGGGCCCCATGATTCTCTCTTTGACTGGAGCCCCATTATTCTCTATTGCCCGGGGGCCCCATGATTCTCTATTGCTCGGGGGCCCCATGATTCTCTATTGCCCGGGGGCCCCATGAGTCTCTATTGGACTGGGGCCCCATCATTCTCTATTGCCCGGGGGCCCCATGATTCTCTACTGCCCGGGGGCCCCATGATTCTCTATTGGACTGGGGCCCCATTATTCTCTATTGCCCGGGGGCCCCATGATTCTCTACTGCCCAAGGGCCCCATGATTCTCTATTGCCCGGGGGCCCCGTTATTCTCTATTGCCCGGGTCCCCATGATTCTCTATTACCTGACGGCCCCAGTAGTCTCCATTGCCAAGGGGCCTCATGATTCTATATTTCCCGGGGGCCTCATAATTCTTTATTGCCCGGGGGCCTTATGAGTCTCCATTGCCTGGGGACCCCATGATTCTCTATTGCCTGGGGGCCCCATTATTCTCTATTGCCCGGGGGCCCCATGATTCTCTATTACCTGGCGGCCCCAGTAGTCTCCATTGCCAAGGGGCCTCATGATTCTCTATTTCCCGGGGGCCCCATGATTCTTTATTGCCAAAGGCTCCATTATTCTCTATTGCCCGAGGGCCCCATGATTCTCTATTGCCTGGGGGCCCCATTATTCTCTATTACCTGGCGGCCCCAGTAGTCTCCATTGCCAAGGGGCCTTATGAGTTTCCATTGCCCGGGGGCCCCATGATTCTCTATTGCCAAGGGGCCCCATTATTCTCTATTGCTCGAGGGCCCCATGATTCTCTATTGCCCGGGGGCCCCATTATTCTCTATTGCCTGGGGGCCCCATGATTCTCTATTGCCCGGGGGCCCCATGACTCTCTATTGCACAGGGGACCCATGATTCTATATTGCCCGGGAGCCCCATTATTCTCTATTGTCCGGGGGGCCCATGAATCTCCATTGCCCGGGGCCCCATGATTCTCTATTGCC
Organism: Hyla sarda; assembly: GCF_029499605.1. Classification (NCBI taxonomy): domain Eukaryota; kingdom Metazoa; phylum Chordata; class Amphibia; order Anura; family Hylidae; genus Hyla; species Hyla sarda. The sequence continues at coordinate 50,801 of NW_026610814.1, read as the reverse complement.
CGGGCCCCCATGATTCTCTATTGGACTGGGGCCCCATCATTCTCTATTGCCCGGGGGCCCCATGATTCTCTATTGCCCAAGGGCCCCATGATTCTCTATTGCCCTGGGGCCCAATGAGCCTCTATTGCCCGGGGGCCCCATGATTCTCTATTGGACTGGGGTCCCATCATTCTCTATTGCCCTGGGGTCCCATCATTCTCTATTGCCCGGGGCCCCATGATTCTCTATTGCCCAAGGGCCCCATGATTCTCTAATGCCCGGGGGCCCCATGAGCCTCTATTGCCTGGGGGCCCCATGATTCTCTATTGCCCGGGGGCCCCATGATTCTCTATTACCCGGGGGCCCCATGATTCTCTATTGCCCGGGGACCCATGATTCTCTATTTCCCGGGGGCCCCATGATTCTTTATTGCCTGGGGGCCCCTTGATTCTCTATTGCCCCGGGGCCCCATGAGTCTCTATTGCCTGAGGGCCCCATTATTCTCTATTGCCCAGGGGCCCCATGAGACTCTATTGCCTGGGGGCCACATGATTCTCTATTGTCTGAGGGCCCCATGATTCTCTATTGCACTGGGGCCCCATGATTCTCTATTGCCCGGGGGCCCCATGATTCTCTATTGCCCGGGGGCCCCATAATTCTCTATTGCCCGGGGACCCATGATTCTCTTTTTCCCGGGGGCCCCATGATTCTTTATTACCTTGGGGCCCCTTGATTCTCTTTTGCCCCGGGGCCCCTGAGTCTCCATTGCCCGAGGGCCCCATTATTCTCTATTGCCCGGGGGCCCCAAGATTCTCTATTGCTGGGGGGCCCCCAGATTCTCTATTGCCCGGGGGCCCCATAATTCTCTATTGCCGAGGGCCCCATGATTCTCTATTGCCCGGGGGCCCCATAATTCTCTATTGCCGGGGGCCCGATGATTCTCCATTTCCTGGGGCCCCATGATTCTCTATTGCCCGGGGGCTCCATTATCCTCTATTGCCTGGGGGCCCCATGATTCTCTATTGCCTGGGGGCCCCATGATTCCCTATTGCCCGGGGGCCCCAAGATTCTTTATTGCCCGGGGGCCCCATGATTCTCTATTGCCCGGGGGCCCCATGATTCTCTATTGCCCGGGGGCCCCATGATTCTCTATTGTGCGGGGGCCCTATGATTCTCTATTGCCTGGGGGCCCCATGATTCTCTATTGCCCGGGGGCCCCAAGATTCTTTATTGCCCGGGGGCCCCATAATTCTCTATTGCCCGAGGGCCCTATTATTCTCTATTGCCCGGGAGCCCCATGATTCTCTATTCCCCGGGGCCCCCATGATTCTCTATTCCCCGGGGCCCCCATGATTCTCTATTCCCCGGGGCCCCATGATTCTTTATTGCCCGGTGGCCCCATGATTCTTTATTGCCCGGGGGCCCCATGATTCTCTATTGCCCGGGGGCCCCATGAGTCTCTATTGCCCGGGGGCCCCATGGTTATCTATTGCCCAGGGGCCCACAGATTCTCTATTGCCGGGGGGCCCCATGATTCTCTATTGCCCGGGGGTCCCATGATTCTCTATTGCCCGGGGGCCCCATGATTCTCTATTGCCCGGGGGCCCGATGGTTCTCTATTGCCCGGGGGCCCCATTAGTCTCTATTGCCCCGGGGCCCCATGATTCTCTATTGCCCGAGGCCCCATGATTCTCTATTGCCTGGGGGACCCATGATTCTCTATTGCCTGGGGGCCCCATTATTCTCTATTGCCCGGGGGCCCCATTATTCTCTATTATCCGGGGGCCCCATGATTCTCTATTGCCCGGGGGCCCCATGATTCTCTATTGCTCGGGGGCTCCATGATTCTCTATTGCCCCGGGGCCCCATGATTCTCTTTTGCCCGGGGGCCCCATGATTCTCTATTGCCCAGGGGCCCCATGATTCTCTATTGCCCGGGGGCCCCATGATTCTCTATTGCCCGGGGGCCCAATGATTCTCTATTGCCCGGAGCCCCATGATTCTCTATTGCCCGGGGCCCCATGATTCTCTATTGCCCGGGGCCCCATGATTCTTTATTGCCCGGGGGCCCCATGATTCTTTATTGCCTGGGGCCCCATGATTCTCTATTGCCCGGGGGCCCCATGATTCTCTATTGCCCAAGAGCCCCATGATTCTCTATTGCCCGGCGGCCCCATGATTCTCTATTGCCCGGGGGCCCCATTATCCTCTATTGTCCGGGGGCCCCATGATTCTCTATTGCACTGGGCCCCATGATTCTCTATTGCCCGGGGGCCCCATTATTCTCTATTGCCCGGGGGCCCCATTATTCTCTATTATCCGGGGGCCCCATGATTCTCTATTGCCCGGGGGCCCCATGATTCTCTATTGCTCGGGGGCTCCATGATTCTCTATTTCCCCGGGGCCCCATGATTCTCTATTGCCCGGGGGCCCCATGATTCTCTATTGCCCAGGGGCCCCATGATTCTCTATTGCCCGGGGGCCCCATGATTCTCTATTGCCCGGGGGCCCCATGATTCTCTATTGCCCGGAGCCCCATGATTCTCTATTGCCCGGGGCCCCATGATTCTCTATTGCCCGGGGGCCCCATTATCCTCTATTGCCCAGGGGCCCAATAATTCTCTATTGCCCGGGGGCCCCAAGATTCTTTATTGCCCGGGGGGGCCCATAATTTTCTATTGCCCGAGGGCACCATTATTCTCTATTGCCCGGGGGCCCCATGATTCTCTATTGCCCCGGGGCCCCATGATTCTCTATTGCCCGGGGGCCCCATGATTCTCTATTGCCCAGGGGCCCCATGATTCTCTATTGCCCGGGGGCCCCATGATTCTCTATTGCCCGGGGGCCCAATGATTCTCTATTGCCCGGAGCCCCATGATTCTCTATTGCCCGGGGCCCCATGATTCTCTATTGCCCGGGGGCCCCATTATCCTCTATTGCCCAGGGGCCCAATAATTCTCTATTGCCCGGGGGCCCCAAGATTCTTTATTGCCCGGGGGGCCCCATGATTCTCTATTGCCCGGGGGGCCCATGATTCTTTATTGCCCGGGGCCCCATGATTCTCTATTGCCCGGGGGCCCCATAATTCTCTATTGCCGGGGGCCCGATGATTCTCCATTTCCTGGGGCCCCATGATTCTCTATTGCCCGGGGGCCCCATTATCCTCTATTGTCCGGGGGCCCCATGATTCTCTATTGCCTGGGGGCCCCATGATTCTCTATTGCCCGGGGGCCCCATGATTCCCTATTGCCCGGGGCCCCCAAGATTCTTTATTGCCCGGGGGCCCCATGATTCTCTATTGCCCGGGGGCCCCATGATTCTCTATTGCCCGGGGGCCCCATGATTCTCTATTGCGCGGGGGCCCCATGATTCTCTATTGCCTGGGGGCCCCATGATTCTCTATTGCCCGGGGGCCCCAAGATTCTTTATTGCCCGGGGGCCCCATAATTCTCTATTGCCCGAGGGCCCTATTATTCTCTATTGCCCGGGAGCCTCATGATTCTCTATTCCCCGGGGCCCCCATGATTCTCTATTCCCCAGGGCCCCCATGATTCTCTATTCCCCGGGGCCCCATGATTCTTTATTGCCCGGTGGCCCCATGATTCTTTATTGCCCGGGGGCCCCATGATTCTCTATTGCCCGGGGGCCCCATGAGTCTCTATTGCCCGGGGGCCCCATGGTTATCTATTGCCCAGGGGCCCACAGATTCTCTATTGCCGGGGGCCCCATGATTCTCTATTGCCCGGGGGTCCCATGATTCTCTATTGCCCGGGGGCCCCATAATTCTCTATTGCCGAGGGCCCCATGATTCTCTATTGCCCGGGGGCCCGATGATTCTCCATTTCCTGGGGCCCCATTAGTCTCTATTGCCCCGGGGCCCCATGATTCTCTATTGCCCAAGGCCCCATGATTCTCTATTGCCCGGGGGCCCCATGATTCTCTATTGCCTGGGGGCCCCATTATTCTCTATTGCCCGGGGGCCCCATTATTCTCTATTATCCGGGGGCCCCATGATTCTCTATTGCCCGGGGGCCCCATGATTCTCTATTGCTCGGGGGCTCCATGATTCTCTATTGCCCCGGGGCCCCATGATTCTCTTTTGCCCGGGGGCCCCATGATTCTCTATTGCCCAGGGGCCCCATGATTCTCTATTGCCCGGGGGCCCCATGATTCTCTATTGCCCGGGGGCCCCATGATTCTCTATTGCCCGGAGCCCCATGATTCTCTATTGCCCGGGGCCCCATGATTCTCTATTGCCCGGGGGCCCCATTATCCTCTATTGCCCAGGGGCCCAATAATTCTCTATTGCCTGGGGGCCCCACGATTCTCTATTGCCCGGGGGCCCCATGATTCTCTATTGCCCGGGGGCCCCAAGATTCTTTATTGCCCGGGGGGCCCATAATTTTCTATTGCCCGAGGGCACCATTATTCTCTATTGCCCGGGGGCCCCATGATTCTCTATTGCCCGGGGGCCCCATGATTCTCTATTGCCCGGGGGCCCCATGATTCTTTATTGCCCGGGGGCCCCATGATTCTTTATTGCCTGAGGCCCCATGATTCTCTATTGCCCGGGGGCCCCATGATTCTCTATTGCCCAAGAGCCCCATGATTCTCTATTGCCCGGCGGCCCCATGATTCTCTATTGCCCGGGGGCCCCATTATCCTCTATTGTCCGGGGGCCCCATGATTCTCTATTGCACTGGGCCCCATGATTCTCTATTGCCAAGGGGCCCCATGATTCTCTATTGCCCGGGGGCCCATGATTCTCTATTGCCCGGAGGCCCCATGATTCTCTATTGCCTGGGGGCCCCATGATTCTTTATTGCCCGGGGCCCCATAATTCTCTATTGCCCGGGGGCCCCATGATTCTCTATTGCTCGGGGGCTCCATGATTCTCTATTGCCCCGGGGCCCCATGATTCTCTTTTGCCCGGGGGCCCCATGATTCTCTATTGCCCAGGGGCCCCATGATTCTCTATTGCCCGGGGGCCCCATGATTCTCTATTGCCCGGGGGCCCCATGATTCTCTATTGCCCGGAGCCCCATGATTCTCTATTGCCCGGGGCCCCATGATTCTCTATTGCCCGGGGGCCCCATTATCCTCTATTGCCCAGGGGCCCAATAATTCTCTATTGCCTGGGGGCCCCACGATTCTCTATTGCCCGGGGGCCCCATGATTCTCTATTGCCCGGGGGCCCCAAGATTCTTTATTGCCCGGGGGGCCCATAATTTTCTATTGCCCGAGGGCACCATTATTCTCTATTGCCCGGGGGCCCCATGATTCTCTATTGCCCGGGGGCCCCATGATTCTCTATTGCCCGGGGGCCCCATGATTCTTTATTGCCCGGGGGCCCCATGATTCTTTATTGCCTGAGGCCCCATGATTCTCTATTGCCCGGGGGCCCCATGATTCTCTATTGCCCAAGAGCCCCATGATTCTCTATTGCCCGGGGGCCCCATGATTCTCTATTGCCCGGCGGCCCCATGATTCTCTATTGCCCGGGGGCCCCATTATCCTCTATTGTCCGGGGGCCCCATGATTCTCTATTGCACTGGGCCCCATGATTCTCTATTGCCAAGGGGCCCCATGATTCTCTATTGCCCGGGGGCCCATGATTCTCTATTGCCCGGAGGCCCCATGATTCTCTATTGCCTGGGGGCCCCATGATTCTTTATTGCCCGGGGCCCCATAATTCTCTATTGCCCGGGGGCCCCATGATTCTCTATTGCCCGTGGCCCCATGATTCTCTATTGCCCGGGGGCCCCATGATTCCCTATTGCCCGGGGGCCCCATGATTCTCTATTGCCCGGGGCCCCATGATTCTCTATTGCCTGGGGGCCCCATGATTCTCTATTGCCCGGGGGCCCCATGATTCTCTATTGCCCGGGGGCCCCATGATTCTCTATTGCCCGGGGGCCCCATAATTCTCTATTGCCGAGGGCCCCATGATTCTCTATTGCCCGGGGGCCCGATGATTCTCCATTTCCTGGGGCCCCATTAGTCTCTATTGCCCCGGGGGCCCATGATTCTCTATTGCCCGAGGCCCCATGATTCTCTATTGCCCGGGGGCCCCATTATCTTCTATTGTCCAGGGGCCCCATGATTCTCTATTGCCCGGGGGCCCCATGATTCTCTATTGCCTGGGGGCCCCATTATTCTCTATTGCCCGGGGGCCCCATTATTCTCTATTATCCGGGGGCCCCATGATTCTCTATTGCCCGGGGGCCCCATGATTCTCTATTGCTCGGGGGCTCCATGATTCTCTATTGCCCCGGGGCCCCATGATTCTCTATTGCCCGGGGGCCCCATGATTCTCTATTGCAAAGGGGCCCCATGATTCTCTATTGCCCGGGAGCCCCATGATTCTCTATTGCCCGGGGGCCCCATGATTCTCTATTGCCCGGGGGCCCCATGATTCTCTATTGCCCGGAGCCCCATGATTCTCTATTGCCCGGGGCCCCATGATTCTCTATTGCCCGGGGCCCCATGATTCTCTATTGCCCGGGAGCCCCATGATTCTCTATTGCCCGGGGGCCCCATGATTCTCTATTGCCCGGAGCCCCATGATTCTCTATTGCCCGGGGCCCCATGATTCTCTATTGCCCGGGGCCCCATGATTCTCTATTGCCCAGGGGCCCAATAATTCTCTATTGCCCGGGGGCCCCAAGATTCTTTATTGCCCGGGGGGCCCATAATTTTCTATTGCCCGAGGGCACCATTATTCTCTATTGCCCGGGGGCCCCATGATTCTCTATTGCCCGGGGGCCCCATGATTCTCTATTGCCCGGGGGCCCCATGATTCTTTATTGCCCGGGGCCCCATAATTCTCTATTGCCCGGGGGCCCCATGATTCTCTATTGCCCGGGGGCCCCATGACTCTCTATTGCCCGGGGGCCCCATGATTCTCTATTGCCCGAGGGCCCCATGATTCTCTATTGCCCGGGGCCCCATGATTCTCTATTGCCCGGGGGCCCCATGATTCTCTATTGCCCGGGGGCCCCATGACTCTCTATTGCCCGGGGGCCCCATGATTCTCTATTGCCCGGGGGCCCCATGATTCTCTATTGCCCGGGGGCCCCATGACTCTCTATTGCCCGGGGGCCCCATGACTCTCTATTGCCCGGGTCCCCATGATTCTCTATTGCCCGGGGCCCCATGATTCTCTATTGCCCGGGGGCCCCATGATTCTCTATTGCCCGGGGGCCCCATGGTTCTCTATTGCCCGGGGGCCCCATGATTCTCTATTGCCCGGGGCCCCATGATTCTCTATTGCCCGGAGGCCCCATGATTCTCTATTGCCCGGGGGCCCCATGATTCTCTATTGCCCGGGGGCCCCATGGTTCTCTATTGCCCGGGGGCCCCATGATTCTCTATTGCCCGGGGCCCCATGATTCTCTATTGCCCGGAGGCCCCATGATTCTCTATTGCCCGGGGGCCCCATGATTCTCTATTGCCCGGGGGCCCCATGGTTCTCTATTGCCCGGGGGCCCCATGATTCTCTATTGCCCGGGGCCCCATGATTCTCTATTGCCCGTGGGCCCCATGATTCTCTATTGACCGGGGCCCCATGATTCTCTATTGCCCGGAGGCCCCATGATTCTCTATTGCCCGGGGGCCCCATGATTCTCTATTGCCCGGGGGCCCCATGATTCTCTATTGCCCGGGGGCCCCATGATTCTCTATTGCCCGGGGGCCCCATGATTCTCTATTGCCCGGGGGCCCCATGATTCTCTATTGCCCGGGGGCCCCATGACTCTCTATTGCCCGGGGGCCCCATGATTCTCTATTGCCCGGGGGCCCCATGATTCTCTATTGCCCGGGGCCCCATGAGTTGCCAGGCCACCCCTGGGTGGTCCTACCCTATGTACAATAATTAATCTACTGTAGGGGGTTACAAACTACCTACAGATCAGTGGTCTCCAAACTGTGGACCTCCAGATGTTGCAAAACTACAACTCCCAGCATGCCCAGACAGACAATGGCTTCCCGGGCATGCTGGGAGTTGTAGTTTTGCAACATCTGGAGGGCCAGAGTTCGGAGACCACTGTCTTAGATGCCTTAGAATCTCTGGCGCCCACAATGGCACTTCCCAGGAGACGCCCATTGCGGTCCCAGGTCCCATAATAGTCCTCGCTGCTTCCCAGGAGACGCCCATTGCGGTCCCATAATAGTCCTCGCTGCTTCCCACACGTTCTATGTTTAGACTTCCTGGTGCGATTATATCTACAGCAGAAAGAAACAGAGAGGGGGCAGAGACCGCCCGTATAGAGCTGATTACCCATATCCGTACTCAGCGGGCGGAGGGATCCAGAAGAGAACATAAAGAAGTTCCGGCAGCATGGGCGATTATTATACAATAATATAGAGATTCTTGTGTATGTCCTGTGCTTACCTTCTTTAGCTGATATGGCAGGCATGGGAGGTAACTTTTATATATATCCTGATCCCATAGAGATAGCAGCAGTATATAGATAGAGCTGGAGGGGAGGTATATAACTACTATATATCCTGATCCCATAGAGATAGCAGCAGTATATAGATAGAGCTGGAGGAGAGGTATATAACTACTATATATCCTGATCCTATAGAGATAGCAGCAGTATATAGATAGAGCTGGAGGGAAGGTATATAACTACTATATGTTCTGATCCTACAGAGATAGTAGCAGTATACAGATAGAGCTGGAGGGGAGGTATATAACTACTATATCTCCTGATCCCATAGAGATAGCAGCAGTATACAGATAGAGCTGGAGGGGAGGTGTATAACTACTATATGTTCTGATCCTACAGAGATAGTAGCAGTATACAGATAGAGCTGGAGGAGAGGTATATAACTACTATATCTCCTGATCTCATAGAGATAGCAGCAGTATACAGATAGAGCTGGAGGGGAGGTGTATAACTACTATATGTTCTGATCCTACAGAGATAGTAGCAGTATACAGATAGAGCTGGAGGAGAGGTATATAACTACTATATATCCTGATCCTATAGAGATAGCAGCAGTATACAGATAGAGCTGGAGGGGAGGTGTATAACTACTATATGTTCTGATCCTACAGAGATAGTAGCAGTATATAGATAGAGCTGGAGGGAAGGTATATAACTACTATATGTTCTGATCCTACAGAGATAGTAGCAAAATACAGATAGAGCTGGAGGGGAGGTATATAACTACTATATCTCCTGATCCCATAGAGATAGCAGCAGTATACAGATAGAGCTGGAGGGAAGGTATATAACTACTATATCTCCTGATCCCATAGAGATAGCAGCAGTATACAGATAGAGCTGGAGGGAAGGTATATAACTACTATATGTTCTGATCCTACAGAGATAGTAGCAGTATACAGATAGAGCTGGAGGAGAGGTGTATAACTACTATATCTCCTGATCCCATAGAGATAGCAGCAGTATACAGATAGAGCTGGAGGGGAGGTGTTTAACTACTATATACCCTTATCCTACAGAGATAGTAGACGTATAAACTAGGGATCGACCGATATCGTTTTTTTAGGGCCGATACCGATAACTTATTCAGATATTCCGGTATAAGTTATCGGCTATTTACCCCCCCGCGACACCGCTGCAGATCATTGATTTAAAGTGGGCGGTTTAAATCAATGCACTGCAGTGGCTTTTGCGGTGCCATAGACCGCCGCCTCCACCACCCGCTTCTCTCCCCCTACCTGTCAGGGTGGTCCGGGCCATCCATCCTTCCTGTAGTGTCCGGCAGCATTCCGGGTGGAGGGTGAACCGGTCCGGGCGGTCCTTCTTCTCCGGGGGTCATCTTCTCCACTCCGGGCTAGTGTTGCTCGCGAATATTCGCAATTCGAATATTATTCGCGAATATCGCATATTCGCGAATTCGCGAATTTCGCGAATATAGCGCTATATATTCGTAATTACGAATATTCGTTTTTTTTATTATTTTTTTCTCACAGTACACATCACAGTGATCACATATATTAATTTTCGCATACGCAAACTTTCGCATATGCGAAAATAAAACGAGCATATAACGAATATGCGAATAATCGCGAATATATGACGAATATTCGTCCATATATTCGCGAATATTCGCGAATTCGAATATGGCCTATGCCGCTCAACACTACTCCGGGCAGGCTCCGGCCTAGTAACGCAGCATAGACGCCGCTGCGCAGTGACGCCCATGCGCAGCGACGCACCTGACGTCACGGCGTAGCAGGCCAGAGCCTGCCCGGAGTGGAGAAGATGACCCCCGGAGAAGGACAGCCCGGACCGGTGCACCCTCCACCCGGAGTGCTGCCGGACACTACAGGAAGGAAGGATGGATGGCCCAGACCACCTCCATTACGGGTAAGTTTAATTTTTTTTATTGACTCGGAGGGTGGGGGAGGGGCCCGACCGGTATAGCGGTATGGGCAAAAATCCATACCGGTATACCGCCCAGCACTACGGTGGGGGGTGCGACGTGGTGCGGTGGGTCGAGGGGGAAGTCGCGGTGCGGCGGGGGCGGGGGGGGGGGTTGCGGTCGCGGTGCGGTGGGGGGCGGTGCGAGGGGGGGAGGGGGGGTATTATCGGCTTATCGGCAAGGTTTGCCGATACCGATAATGCTCAAAATCGTGATTATGGGCCGATAATATCAGCCATACCGATAATCGGTCGATCCCTAGTATAAAGATAGAGCTGGACGGGACGTATATAATTACTATATATCCTGATCCCATAGAGATAGCAGCAGTATACAGATAGAGCTGGACGGGACGTATATAATTACTATATATCCTGATCCCATAGAGATAGCAGCAGTATACAGATAGAGCTGGACGGGACGTATATAATTACTATATATCCTGATCCCATAGAGATAGCAGCAGTATACAGATAGAGCTGGACGGGACGTATATAATTACTATATATCCTGATCCCATAGAGATAGCAGCAGTATACAGATAGAGCTGGACGGGACGTATATAATTACTATATATCCTGATCCCATAGAGATAGCAGCAGTATACAGATAGAGCTGGACGGGATGTATATAATTACTATATATCCTGATCCCATAGAGATAGCAGCAGTATACAGATAGAGCTGGACGGGACGTATATAATTACTATATATCCTGATCCCATAGAGATAGCAGCAGTATACAGATAGAGCTGGACGGGACGTATATAATTACTATATATCCTGATCCCATAGAGATAGCAGCAGTATACAGATAGAGCTGGACGGGACGTATATAATTACTATATATCCTGATCCCATAGAGATAGCAGCAGTATACAGATAGAGCTGGAGGGAAGGTATATAACTACTATATATCCTGATCCCATAGAGACAGCAGCAGTATACAGATAGAGCTGGGGGATATAACTACTATATATCCTGATCCCATAGAGACAGCAGCAGTATACAGACAGAGCTGGAGGGGAGGTTAATAACTACTATATATCCTGATACCATAGAGAGAGCAGCAGTATACAGATAGAGCTGGAGAGGAGGGGTATAACTACTATATATCTGGATCCTACAGAGATAGTAGCAGTATACAGATAGAGCTGGAGGGGAGGTATATAACTACTATATATCCAGATCCCATAGAGAGAGCAGCAGCAGTATACAGATAGAGCTGGAGGGGAGGTGTATAATTACTATATATCCTGATACCATAGAGATAATAGCAGCAGTATACAGATAGAGCTGGAGGGGAGGGATCTAACAGGTGATGATGTCATCATGTAGTTTACATAAAGGTAGCAGATCCAGGACTGACCACTTCCTCTCACATATTAAAACACTGTGTTATGTAGGGCATTGCATGTAGGGCCTCAGCACAGTTTGGGGTAGTAAGGGGTTAAGCTAAGTCTTGCTCACCTACCCGTATGCCCCTGCACAGCCATATCTCCTCCCCTGTACAATCACTCCTCCTTCCTTGCTGTTCATAGACCAATCAGAGTTGGCCCCGCCTTATTGTAATAAAGTGCCTTTCCCTTTAGCTGTGGGGAGACCTTGCCGGTTACCGTGTGTCTTGTTGTTGTGCTTAGTCTTGCCAGGGTTTATAGCATCTGACGTGACACTGTCTTCAATAATCTAACATTTGCAGCAGAGTTTGGCTGTTTCTCACCCAGTTTTAAAGGGGTACTCCAGTGGAAAACTTTTTTTTAATCAACTGGTGCAAAAAGTTAAACAGATTTGTAAATTACTTCTATTAAAAAAGCCATTTTTTGCACATCTGACCACTGTCCCTTTAAGCATTAATAACTCTGATGCTTTCACCCTTCATTCTGATTCCGAGATTGTTTTTTCGTGACATATTCTACTTTATGTTATTGGTAACATTTTGTCGATACTTCTATCATTTCTTGGTGATAAATTCCAAAATTTGATGAAAACTTTGAAAATGTCACATTTTTTTTACTTTGAAACTCTCTGCTTGTAAGGAAAATGAATATTCCAAATTAATGACATATTGATTCCCATATACAATATACTTTTTGTTTCCATCATAAAGTTTTTGATGTTTTTACTTTTGGAGACATCGGAGGCTTCAAAGTTCAGCAGCAATTTTCCAATTTTTCACAAATTTGTCAAAATCGAAATTTTTCAGGGACCAGTTCAGGTTTGAAGTGGATTTGAAGGGCCTTCATATTAGAAATAGCCCACAAATGACCCCATTATAAAAACTGCACCCCCCAAAGTATTCAAAATGAAATGACAATCAGTAAGTGTTTTAACCCTTTAGGTGTTTCACAGGAATAGCAGCAAAGTGAAGGAGAAAATTCAAAATCTTCATTTTTTACACTCACATGTTCTTGAAGACCCAGTTTTTGAATTTTTACAAGGGATAAAAGGAGAAAAATCCCCCCAAAATGTGTAACCCAATTTCTCTCGAGTAAGGAAATACCTCATATGTCTATGTCAAGTGTTCGGCGGGCGCAGTAGAGGGCTCAGAAGGGAAGGAGCAACAAGGGTATTTTGGAGAGTGAGTTTTTCTGAAATGGTTTTTGGGGGGCATGTCACATTTAGAAAGCCCATATGGTGCCAGAACAGCAGAAAACCCCACATGGCATACCAATTTGGAAACTAGACCCCTCAAGGCACGTAACAAGGGGTCCAGTGAGCCTTAACACCCCACAGGTGTTTGACGACTTTTCGTTAAAGTTGGATGTGTAAATGATTTATTTTTTTCCAGTAAAATGCTAGTTTTCCCTCAAATTTAACATTTTTACAAGGGGTAATAGGACAAAATGCCCCCCAAAATTTGAAACCCCATCTCTTATTAATATGGAAATACCCCATGTGTGGACGTCAAGTGCTCTGCTGGCGAACTACAATGCTCAGAACAGAAGGAGCGCCATTGAGCTTTTGGTAAAAAAATAGCTTGGAATGGAAGTCAGGGGCCATGTGCGTTTACAAAGCCCCCCCATGGTGCCAGAACAGTGGACCCCCCCCCCACATGTGACCCTATTTTGGAAACTACACCCCTCACAGAATTTAATAAGGGGTGCAGTGAGTATTTACACCCCACTGGCGTTTGACAGATCTTTGGAACAGTAGGCTGTGCAAATGAAAAATTACATTTTTCATTTTCACGGACCACTGTTCCAAAAATCTGTCAGACACCTGTGGGGCGTAAATGCTCACTATACCCCTTATTACATTCGTGAGGGGTGTAGTTTCCAAAATGGGGTAACATGTGGGTATTTTTTTTTTTTGCGTTTATGTCAGAATTGCTGTAAAATTGGCCACCCCTGTGCAAATCACCTATTTAGGCCTCAAATGTACATAGTGCGCTCTCACTCCTGAGTCTTGTTGTGCGCCCGCAGAGCATTTTACGACCACATATGGGGTATTTCCGTACTCAGGAAAAATTGCGTTACAAATTTTGGGGGTCTTTTTTTTCCTTTTAACGCTTGTGAAAATAAAAAGTATGGGGCAACACCAGCATGTTAGTGTAAAATTTTTTATTTTTTTACACTAACAAGCTGGTGTAGCCCCCAACTTTTCCTTTTCATAAGTGGTAAAAGGAGAAAAAGCCCCCCAAAATTTGTAGTGCAATTTCTCCCGAGTACAGAGACACCCCATATGTGGCCCTAAACTGTTTCCTTGAAATACGACAGGGCTCTGAAGTGAGAGAGCACCATGCGCATTTGAGGACTAAATTAGGGATTGCATAGGGGTGCACATAGGGGTATTCTACGCCAGTGATTCCCAAACAGGGTGCCTCCAGCTGTTGCTAAACTCCCAGCATGCCTGGACAGTCAGTGGCTGTCCAGATATGCTGGGAGTTGTTGTTTTGCAACAGCTGGAGGCTCCGTTTTGGAAACACTGCCGTACAATACGTTTTAAATTTTTATTGGGTGGGGACAGTGTAAGGGGTGTATATGTAGTGTTTTACCCTTTATTATGTGTAGTGTAGTGTAGTGTAGTGTTTTTAGGGTACATTCATACTGGCGTGTTACGGTGAGTTTCCCGCTAGGATTTTGTGCTGCGGCAAAAAATTTGCCGCAGCCCAAACCTGAAGCAAGAAACTTACTGTAAACCTGCCCGTGTGAATGTACCCTGTACCCTGTACGTTCACATGGGGGGGGCAAACCTCCAGCTGTTTCAAAACTACAACTTCCAGCATGTACTGACAGACCGTGCATGCTGGGAGTTGTACTTTTGCAACAGCTGGAGGCACACTGGTTGGAAAACCTTCAGTTAGGTTCTGTTATCTAACTCAGTATTTTCCAACCAGTGTGCCTCCAGCTTTTGCAAAACTACAACTCCCAGCATGTACTGATCACCAAAGGGCATGCTGGGAGATGTAGTTATGCAACAGCTAGAGGGCTACAGTTTTAGAGAACATTGCAAAGTGATCTCCAAACTGTGGTCCTCCAGCTGTTGCAAAACTACAAATCCCAGCATGCCTGGACAGCAAACAGCTGTTTGGGCATGCTAGGAGTTGTAGTTTTGCAAGATCTGGAGGGCTACAGTTTAGGGTCTCAAACTGTAGCCCTCCACCTGTTGCAAAACTACATATTCTATCTAGTGGTCTCAGACTGTACCCTCCAGATGTCGCTAGGCAACTCACCGGCTTCCGTAGGATCCAGCCGCACGACGTCGCCGCCCGCCGATCTCCGTCGCCCGCAGCCTCCGAATCAGTAAGTGGATCTTTGGCGCCGGTCCCTGTTGGGTTTCCCCGTACTGCCCCGCCTATTGTGGGTGGGCAGGACGGGGAAAACAAAAGTAAACCCCCAGCCCCCGAACTGCTATTTGTGGTTGCGTCTAGACCACCAATAGCAGGGATAGGAGGGGTGGCACCTCTGCCACCTCACTCCTATCTCTTCAGGGGGTTGTGGGTGTCATGGGCACCCGCGATCCCCCTTCTATTCCGGGTCACTGGGTCACCATAGACCTGTAATGACCCGGAATCGCGCAAATTGCAAGTGTGAATTCACTTGCGATTTGCCGCGATCGCCGACATGGGGGGGGGTCATCATGACCCCCCCCCCCCCCCCCCGGGCCTTTGCACGGGATGCCTGCTGAATGATTTCAGCAGGCATCCTGGTCCGATCCCCTTAAGGGGTTAAGTCCCCTACACAGCTGTTTCTGTTAATAACTGGATGAGTTTGTGTATTGGACGCAATGGATTCCACAACGTTACCGAGAAGTGTTGTTTACCTGTTTATTAGAGCAGATCAGTCAAAATGGCTTCCTCCAAAAAATATGGTCTCTTTGGTGCCATCTATAGGTCTAGACCCTTCAGATATTAGTCCCCCATGTCCTAGTTGTGCCCCAACGCCCTTGTGTTCCATATTTGTGAATATAGATTCTTCAGTCCCATATTTAGGTGGTTATTATGGTTTATTTTATGGTTATACATTGGTTATATATAGAAGGACTCCGACAGAGCTTGAGAAGATGGAAATGTCCGGCTGGACCATGAGTGAGGGGCCCTTGGGCAGCTGCCCATCATTTTACCTCAGTTTATTATTTAACTCATTGGTTCCCAACCTGTGATACAAGTTCCTCCCGGGGTACTTAGCAGTTCTTCTGGGGGTATGGCAAAAAATCTGTAAAGGCGGCCGCAGCCACCGGTCACTGCTTCTAAAGCAGCCACAGGCCATGCTGCCTAAGTGGCAGAGAGCCGCTCCACTCAGGAGGACGGCAGAGGAGGAGCGCGGGCATCGGGCTGCTGTGGACGGTAACTTTTGCGTCAGCTTCAGTGCTCATCTAGGCCTAGAGTAGCAGCAGCACTAATGACAAAAAGTCCTGAAAATGGAGGAGCAGGTCTACCTAACTTATAAGCCTACTCACATGCTACCTACCTTATTAAAACAATCTTTAGAGTGGCTGAAGCCTAGAGATATAACGAGCATATAAACCCCCACAGCACACTGCAGACCATGGTCCGGCTGCCCAAAGAAGTCTATGGAGATAGGAGGTGGAAGAGGAGTTAACTGCAGATTAAGACCATGGCAGAGAGACACATACAGGTTCTTCTAAAAAAATTAGCATATTGTGCCAAAGTTCATTATTTTCCATAATGTAATGATAAAAATTAAACTTTCATATATTTTAGATTCATTGCACACTAACTTAAATATTTCAGGTCTTTTATTGTTTTAATCCTGATGATTTTGGCATACAACTGATGAAAACCCGAAATTCCTATCTCAAAAAATTAGCATATCATGAAAAGGTTCTCTAAACGAGCTATTAACCTAATCATCTGAATCAACTAATTAACTCTAAACACCTGCAAAAGATTCCTGTGGCTTGTAAAAACTCCCAACCTGGTTCATTACTCAAAACCGCAATCATGGGTAAGACTGCCGACCGGACTGCTGTCCAGAAGGCCATCATTGACCCCTCAAGCAAGAGGGTAAGACTGCCGACCTGACCGCTGTCCAGAAGGCCATCATTGACCCCTCAAGCAAGAGGGTAAGACTGCCGACCTGAGCACTGTCCAGAAGGCCATCATTGACCCCTCAAGCAAGAGGGTAAGACGGCCGACCTGACCACTGTCCAGAAGGCCATCATTGACCCCTCAAGCAAGAGGGTAAGACTGCCGACCTGACCGCTGTCCAGAAGGCCATCATTGACCCCTCAAGCAAGAGGGTAAGACTGCCGACCTGAGCACTGTCCAGAAGGCCATCATTGACCCCTCAAGCAAGAGGGTAAGACGGCCGACCTGACCGCTGTCCAGAAGGCCATCATTGACCCCTCAAGCAAGAGGGTAAGACTGCCGACCTGACCGCTGTCCAGAAGGCCATCATTGACCCCTCAAGCAAGAGGGTAAGACTGCCGACCTGAGCACTGTCCAGAAGGCCATCATTGACCCCTCAAGCAAGAGGGTAAGACGGCCGACCTGACCACTGTCCAGAAGGCCATCATTGACCCCTCAAGCAAGAGGGTAAGACTGCCGATCTGACCGCTGTCCAGAAGGCCATCATCGACCCCTCAAGCAAGAGGGTAAGACTGCCGACCTGACTGCTGTCCAGAAGGCCATCATTGACCCCTCAAGCAAGAGGGTAAGACGGCCGACCTGACCGCTGTCCAGAAGGCCATCATTGACCCCTCAAGCAAGAGGGTAAAACTGCCGACCTGACTGCTGTCCAGAAGGCCATCATTGACCCCTCAAGCAAGAGGGTAAGACGGCCGACCTGACCGCTGTCCAGAAGGCCATCATTGACCCCTCAAGCAAGAGGGTAAGACTGCCGACCTGACCGCTGTCCAGAAGGCCATCATTGACGCCTCAAGCAAGAGGGTAAGACTGCCGACCTGACCGCTGTCCAGAAGGCCATCAATGACCCCTCAAGCAAGAGGGTAATACTGCCGACCTGACCGCTGTCCAGAAGGCCATCATTGACGCCTCAAGCAAGAGGGTAAGACTGCCGACCTGACCACTGTCCAGAAGGCCATCATTGACCCCTCAAGCAAGAGGGTAAGACTGCCGACCTGACCGCTGTCCAGAAGGCCATCATTGACCCCTCAAGCAAGAGGGTAAGACTGCCGACCTGACCGCTGTCCAGAAGGCCATCATTGACCCCTCAAGCAAGAGGGTAAGACTGATGACCTGACCGCTGTCCAGAAGGCCATCATTGACCCCTCAAGCAAGAGGGTAAGACTGCTGACCTGACCGCTGTCCATAAGGCCATCATTGACCCCTCAAGTAAGAGGGTAAGACTGCCGACCTGACCGCTGTCCATAAGGCCATCATTGACCCCTCAAGTAAGTAAGACTGCCGACCTGACCGCTGTCCAGAAGGCCATCATTGACCCCTCAAGCAAGAGGGTAAGACTGCCGACCTGCGGCACCGGTAGCCCATTTCCTGCACACGCCTGTGCACGGGGGCTCTGGATGTTTCTACTCCAGACAAAAAACTAAAGCTCAACCACAAAATCTTATATATTTTATATATTATTGTCTATAGATATTATTTATTACACATTACAGTCTGTGGATATTATATAATACAGGAAATAGATATTGAGGCTCAGGGTCTTGAATATTTGGTTAAAATAATTTATTAATTTATTAAATATATATAGTGTGTGCCAATATCACAGGGCCCTTGTGAGTTAGCGATTATACAATAAAATCAAGAGGGTAAGACTGCCGACCTGACCGCTGTCCAGAAGGCCATCATTGACCCCTCAAGCAAGAGGGTAAGACGGCCGACCTGACCGCTGTCCAGAAGGACATCATTGACCCCTCAAGCAAGAGGGTAAGACTGACGACCTGACCGCTGTCCAGAAGGCCATCACTGACCCCTCAAGCAAGAGGGTAAGACACAGAAAGACATTATTGAACAAATAGGCTGTTCCCAGAGAGCTGTATCAAGGCACCTCAATGGGAAGGAAAAAATGTGTCAGAAAACGCTCCACAACAAGAAGAGGTGACCGGACCCTGAGGAAGATTGTGGAGAAGGACTGATTCCAGACCTTGGGGGACCTGCAGAAGCAATGGACTGAGTCTGGAGTAGAAACATCCAGAGCCCTGTGCACAGGCGTGTGCAGGAAATGGGCTACCGGTGCCGCATTCCCCAGGTCAAGACACTTTTGAACCAGAAACATGTCAGCTGCCACTATTGAACATGCCATGTCAGCTGCTGGTGTTGGTCCACTGTGTTTTATCAAGGGCAGGGTCAATGCAGCTGCTATCAGGAGATTTTGGAGCACTTCATGCTTCCATCTGCTGAAAAGCTTTATGGAGATGAAGATTTCATTTTTCAGCACGACCTGGCACCTGCTCATAGTGCCAAAACACTGGTAAATGGTTTACGGACCATGGTATTACTGTGCTCAATGGGCCTGCCAACTCTCCTGACCTGAACCCCATAGAGAATCTGTGGGATATTGTGAAGAGAAAGTTGAGAGACACAAGACCCAACACTCTGGATGAGCTATCGAAGCATCCTGGGCCTCCATAACACCTCAGCAGTGCCGCAGGCTGATCGCCTCCATGCCACGCCGCATTGAAGCAGTCATTTCTGAAAAAGGATTCCCGACCAAGTATTGAGTGCATAACTGAACATCATTATTTGAAGGTTGACTTTTTTTGTACTAAAAACACTTTTCTTTTATTGGTTGGATGAAATATGCTAATTTTTTGAGATAGGAATTTTGGGTTTTCATGAGCTGTATGCCAAAATCATCAGTATTAAAACAATAAAAGACCTGAAATATTTCAGTTGGTGTGCAATGAATCTAAAATATATGAAAGTTTAATTTTTATCATTACATTATGGAAAATAATGAACTTTAGCACAATATGCTAATTTTTTTAGAAGAACCTGTAAAGGTGCGGCTGAATACTCTAGTAAGTGTTATACCTCAAACAGTGCTGGGATCACTAACCAGGTGTAATGGCCCAGGCTTCTGAAGATACCTCTCAGACACCACTAGGGGCAGAATGAGCAGGCTGATTGTTCATATATGGACACTCCCCCCCCCCACCCCACTGTGTGACATCACCGACCAGATGTGATGTCACAGGCCTGAAAGATATCTCTAAGACGTGAGGATTCACCACCATGAAGGCCTGAGCACATGCTATAGGTATTGGAGATACCAGGGAGCAGGACATCGGCCCACTGGGCCACATCAATGGGCAGAGTCTTCTTTCTCCGGAGGGTCGGTCTCCATCTTCTGACACTTCGCATTCTGCGCTTTGCTCCATCTTTCTACTAATTCCTCGGGGCTCACACCATGGACCACCAAGGCCTTCTGATACTGACAAGGCTCGAACTTTAATCCATAGACGTAAAATCGCTTGTCGTGCCTAAATGATAAGTCAGCCGCCAGAACTAAGAACCCGAAATAGACGTCATCCAATGGGAAGACAGGCATCTTCTGAGATACGGTGTAGAGGAGCTCGGCCGCCGGCCCGCTGTACAGAAACCCTCCACCAGATAGGAAGGTGGGGTAGATGTTACCTGGGAAAATATATTCCGAAACGGCATATTTGGTATGCCGCATGACTTCGGAGTGAGGTCGTAAATATCCATGGAGGACCCGCGGGTCAGTGGCGAATGTCTTTATGTACTGGACCAAGGCTGGAGGACTGACGTACTCATCATCATCACCTGTGAAGATACAAGAGATACCCATTATACATGGCACACCTCCACACAAAGAGGCCCCAAAACAATGTCAAGTAAGTCCCAAATGTGGTCAGTCTAAGTCCTGTCTGCCCCTCTGGAGGACTCGACATGTCTGTACATTTCTCGGGTAGTAGAGATGAGTGTCTTTTACAAAATTTGCTTCGGGAGATGGCTATTGAATATGATTCGGAGTAGATGGTTGGATGCTGTGCCGGAGCAGGGACTCCTGTCGGATGAAAGGCGTTCCTGCTCCTGTACATTGTATGCCTATGTAGAGTGTTCACGCCCCTCATGTAAACTTGAATATTGTAAGAGGTAAGAAACGAGAGGCCACTCACTGCATCCACTCACCTCATGTACATGCGGTGAGTGGCCCCTCATTTCTTACCTCTTACAATAATAACCCCTCGTGTAACTGAGCAGAGAGGCGTCTATTGTATGACAAACTTCCCAGTATACAGGAGCTTGGACTCCATTAAAGAGTAAGAAGGATGCAGACATGTGACCCCACGACTGCCCATGTGACCTAACGCAGACAAAGGTTATTAGACCATCTGCCACGCTACCTACCTTTGAATATGAAAGCCACATGGGGGATCCTTTGGACCACCCATTTTAAGAAGCATCTTTCTTTGAGGGATAGGTTGTGGTGCCCCTCGGTGAAGTCCCACTGTAGAACATCTCCGTACTTCTGGCTCTCGGTCCTCACACTCTCCATATGTCCAGATACGTTCGTGTGACCCATTAGAAATATCGGCCTCAGCTCATAACTGTCGAGCTGCCACTTCTGTGCCCACGTTCTCCTGAGCGCCGCCCTTCTGGACCCCGATTCGGGGTGAGATTTGATGGCCAGAACTATGAGGGGTTTGAAGGCCTCAAGCTGCATCTTGGGGGTGAGAGTTACTGAGCATAGATAGTTCTGTAGATGGGGGAACTCTTCTTGGAGTGGGCAGAAGTTCAGGTGGTAGACATGGACCCCATCATCCAGAGACACCGACTCCCTTTGGAAAGAGTAAGATGGGGACTTGGGGTCCGGGGGGGCACATCGCGAGGACCACCGGAAAAAAAAATTGAAGCTTCTCTTCCCGTCCATGAAAAGTATTCCAAGAAGAAAAACCAAGAGAATCGTGAGGCCGAAGGAGCGGACAAGAAGCTTCATGGTGACCTGTGAGGGCCCCAAGATGTCTTCGCCTCCCAAGATCAGGACCGGAGAGATAAAGGGAGAAGCTTCTAGAATGTTGGCCTGGTGTGAGAGAAGATAAGAAGCATGACAGAAGGATCGCAGGCTCCAGGCTCCTGGAAAGAATGATAAAAAGTTACCTTAAACAAAAACATAAGAAGGCAAAATCTTCACGTATATTGTAAAAAAACAAAAAAGGAGCAGAAGTGCAGATTGTTCAGTCCCCCCCTCCCTCCAAATTGAGAGCAAAAATGATCGTATGAAAAAACTAAAGTTCAACTAAAAAATCTTATATATTTTATATATTATTGTCTATAGATATTATGTATTACACATTACAGTCTGTAGATATTATATATTACATATTAAAGTCTGTGGATATTATATATTACATATTAAAGTCTGTGGATATTATATATTATATATTACAGTCTGTAGATATTATATATTATATATTACGGTCTGTGGACATTATATAATACAGGAAATATATATTGAGGCTCAGGGTCTTGAATATTTGGTTAAAATAATGTATTAATTTATTAAATATATATAGTGTGTGCCAATATCACAGGGCCCTTGTGAGTTAGCGATTATACAATAAAATCAAGGTAATAGCATAAATATTGCAGAAGGCAAAAAATAAAAGATAAAATAAAATACAATAAGTATAGTTAATATATAAATGAGGTATATTCTTTGCATTCAAATAAGGTGCATTTAGTCTGAAAGGCTGGGTTCACACTACGATTTGAACTACGGTTCCCGTATATGGCTGGGAGGAGGGGTGGGCGGGGCTTAATCGCAGCAGTATTCGGGAATTGTAGTTAATGTATGTCTATGAGCCGACCGGAGTGAACCGCAGCCTCCAGTCGGCTGCTTTTTCGGCCGTATGCGGTTTCCCGACCGCAGGCAAAAACGTGGTCGACCTGAACCCAGCCTGACTCCGCATCTGTAATCCAGCCAAATGTCCTAAATGAATGAGAGGACGGCACTTTGTAATCCAAGGGTGATAGTACAATGGTAAGAAGTCTCCTTTGTAGAGACAGATACTGTGTATGCACTTATGATGATGTCTGTACTTAGCTCTCTATACAAGAGGTTCGCTGCTGGAGACTCTGCCGTCTCAGCGGAATGCAGCGATATTACAGATAAGTAACTGTTCTTCAAATTTGTTATGATACGTGCATATAGTTAATGGCGGATGGTAACACAATCCCTTTAGGCAAAGGGTCCACTGCTAGAGACCGTGCAGTCTCAAAAGTATGCAGTGGAATAGGTGCGCTCATTTCTGGGGGACTGCAGCGCTTCAATTGTATAACATATACATGTATATAGTACCTGGTATGCGGCTGACAATCCACACAGTGGTAGAAGGTGACTTACTGTAAGAGACACTGCCGTCTCACGACTTACTGTTATAGACACGGCCATCTCACGACTTACTGTTAGAGACACGGCCGTCCCACGACTTACTGTTAGAGACACGGCCATCTCACGACTTACTGTTAGAGACACGGCCGTCCCACGACTTACTGTTAGAGACACGGCCGTCCCACGACTTACTGTTAGAGACACGGCCGTCCCACGACTTACTGTTAGAGACACGGCCGTCTCACGACTTACTGTTAGAGACAAGGCCGTCTCACGACTTACTGTTAGAGACACGGCCGTCCCACGACTTACTGTTAGAGACAAGGCCGTCTCACGACTTACTGTTAGAGACACGGCCGTCTCACGACTTACTGTTAGAGACAAGGCCGTCTCACGACTTACTGTTAGAGACACGGCCGTCTCACGACTTACTGTTAGAGACACGGCCGTCTCACGACTTACTGTTAGAGACAAGGCCGTCTCACAACTTACTGTTAGAGACACGGCCGTCCCACGACTTACTGTTAGAGACACGGCCGTCTCACGACTTACTGTTAGAGACAAGGCCGTCTCATGACTTACTGTTAGAGACACGGTCGTCTCACGACTTACTGTTAGAGACACGGCCATCTCACGACTTACTGTTAAAGACATGGCCGTCCCACGACTTACTGTTAGAGACACGGCCATCTCACGACTTACTGTTAGAGACACGGCCGTCTCACGACTTACTGTTAGAGACACGGCCGTCTCACGACTTACTGTTAGATACACGGCCGTCTCACGACTTACTGTTAGAGACACGGTCGTCTCACGACTTACTGTTAGAGACACGGTCGTCTCACGACTTACTGTTAGAGACACGGCCGTCCCACGACTTACTGTTAGAGACACGGCCGTCTCATGTAATACAGCAAGGAGATGGATATCGGTGGGTCAGGTAAGTGGAGATGTCTTTTGCGGTCCCGGCAGTTGAATCAATGTGGCGTGTCCTCGTGGCTGCAACCCCGTACTCAAGTAACGTATGCCGTAGATAGTATGGCTCTGTATCCAAAATAGGGCTGGCTGATACGGCACTCTAAGGTATAAGCTGGACGCGTTTCAAGTCCTCCATAGGACTTTTCCTCAGCAGCTAAAGTGGTTCACGGCAGAGTCTCCAGCAGCAAACCTCTTGTATAGAGAACTAAGTACAGACACATCAACAAGTGCATACACAGTATCTGTCTCTACAAAGGAGACTTCTTACCATTGTACTATCAGCCTTGGATTACAAAGTGCCGTCCTCTCATTCATTTATGACATTTGGCTGGATTACAGATGCAAAGTATATACCTCATTTATATATTAACTATACTTATTGTATTTTATCTTTTATTTTTTGCCTTCTGCAATATTTATGCTATTACCTTGATTTTATTGTATAATCGCTAACTCACAAGGGCCCTGTGATATTGGCACACACTATATATATTTAATAAATTAATACATTATTTTTACCAAATATTCAAGACCCTGAGCCTCAATATATATTTCCATTATTTATTTTCAATTGACACCGTGGGTATCAGGTGCCATTTGGGCGGCTCGGGTCATTGGGAACTAGGTGATTTAGAGCCTCTCCTATACTATGTATTATATATTACAGTCTGTGGATATTATATATTATATATTACAGTCTGTGGATATTATATATTATATATTACAGTCTGTGGATATTATATATTACACATTACAGTCTGTGGATATTATATATTACAGTCTGTGGATATTATATATTACACATTACAGTCTGTGGATATTATATATTATATATTACAGTCTGTGGATATTATATATTACACATTACAGTCTGTGGATATTATATATTACAGTCTGTGGATATTATATATTATATATTACAGTCTGTGGATATTATATATTATATATTACAGTCTGTGGATATTGTTTATTACAGTCTGTTGATATTATATATTATACATTACAGTCTGTGGATATTATATATTACAGTCTGTGAATATTATACATTACAGTCTGTGGATATTATATATTACACATTACAGTCTGTGGATATTACATATTACAGTCTGTGGATATTATATATTACAGTCTGTGGATATTATATATTACACATTACAGTCTGTGGATATTATATATTACAGTCTGTGGATATTATATATTACAGTCTGTGGATATTATATATTACAGTCTGTGGATATTATATATTACACATTACAGTCTGTGGATATTATATATTACAGTCTGTGGATATTATATATTACAGTCTGTGGATATTATATATTACAGTCGGTGGATATTATATATTATAGTCTGTGGATATTATATATTACAGTCGGTGGATATTATATATTACAGTCTGTTGATATTATATATTATACATTACAGTCTGTGGACATTATATATTACAGTCTGTGGATATTATATTATACATTACAGTCTGTGGATATTATATATTACAGTCGGTGGATATTATATATTATATATTACAGTCTGTGGATATTATATATTACAGTCTGTTGATATTATATTATACATTACAGTCATGGATATTATATATTATATATTACAGTCTGTGGATATTATATATTACAGTCTGTGGATATTATATATTATATATTACAGTCTGTGGATATTATATATTACAGTCTGTTGATATTATATATTATACATTACAGTCTGTGGATATTATATATTACATTACAGTCTGTGGATATTATATATTACAGTCTTTGGATATTATATATTACATTACAGTCTGTGGATATTATATATTACAGTCTGTGGATATTATATATTACAGTCGGTGGATATTATATATTACAGTCTGTGCAAAATATATATTACAGTCTGTGGATATTATATATTACATTACAGTCTGTGGATATTATATATTACAGTCGGTGGATATTATATATTACATTACAGTCTGTGGATATTATATATTACAGTTGGTGGATATTATATATTACAGTCTGAGGATATTATATATTACAGTCTGTTGATATTATATTATACATTACAGTCTGTGGATATTATATATTATATATTACAGTCTGTGGATATTATATTATACATTACAGTCTGGATATTATATATTACAGTCTGTGGATATTATATATTACAGTCTGTGGATATTATATATTACAGTCTGTGGATATTATATATTACAGTCGGTGGATATTATATATTACAGTCTGTGGATATTATATATTATATATTACAGTCTGTGGATATTATATATTACAGTCGGTGGATATTATATATTACAGTCTGAGGATATTATATATTACAGTCTGTGGATATTATATATTATACATTACAGTCTGTGGATATTATATATTACACATTACAGTCTGTGGATATTATATATTACAGTCGGTGGATATTATATATTACAGTCTGTGGATATTATATATTACAGTCTGTGGATATTATATATTATATATTACAGTCTGTGGATATTATATATTACAGTCTGTGGAGATTATATATTACACATTATAGTCGGTGGATTTTATATATTATATATTACAGTCTGTGGATATTATATATTACATATTACAGTCTGTGGATATTATATATTACAGTCTGTGGATATTATATATTACATATTACAGTCTGTGGATATTATATATTACAGTCTGGGGATCTTATATATTATATTACAGTCTGTGGATATTATATATTACAGTCTGTGGATATTATATATTACATATTACAGTCTGTGGATATTATATATTACAGTCTGGGGATCTTATATATTATATTACAGTCTGTGGATATTATATATTACAGTCTGTGGATATTATATATTACAGTCTGTGAATATTATATATTACAGTCTGTGGATATTATATATTACAGTCTGTGGATATTATTTATTGTATATTACAGTCTGTGGATATTATATATTACAGTCTGTGGATATTATATATTACAGTCGGTGGATATTATATATTACAGTCTGTTGATATTATATATTATACATTACAGTCTGTGGATATTATATATTACAGTCTGTGGATATTATATATTACAGTCTGTGGATATTATATATTATAGTCTGTGGATATTATATATTACAGTCGGTGAATATTATATATTACAGTCTGTTGATATTATATATTATACATTACAGTCTGTGGATATTATATATTACAGTCTGTGGATATTATATATTACACATTACAGTCTGTGGATATTATATATTATATATTACAGTCTGTGGATATTATATATTACAGTCTGTTGATATTATATATTATACATTACAGTCTGTGAATATTATATATTACATTACAGTCTGTGGATATTATATATTACAGTCGGTGGATATTATATATTACAGTCTGAGGATATTATATATTACAGTCTGTTGATATTATATTATACATTACAGTCTGTGGATATTATATATTATATATTACAGTCTGTGGATATTATATTATACATTACAGTCTGGATATTATATATTACAGTCTGTGGATATTATATATTATATATTACAGTCTGTGGATATTATATATTACAGTCTGTTAATATTATATATTATACATTACAGTCTGTGGATATTATATATTACAGTCGGTGGATATTATATATTACACATTACAGTCTGTGGATATTATATATTACAGTCTGTGGATATTATATATTACACATTACAGTCTGTGGATATTATACATTACAGTCTGAGGATATTATATATTACAGTCTGTGGATATTATATATTATACATTACAGTCTGTGGATATTATATATTACACATTACAGTCTGTGGATATTATTTATTACAGTCTGTGGATATTATATATTACAGTCTGTGGATATTATATATTACACATTATAGTCGGTGGATTTTATATATTATATATTACAGTCTGTGGATATTATATATTACACATTACAGTCTGTGGATATTATATATTACAGTCTGTGGATATTATATATTACATATTACAGTCTGTGGATATTATATATTACAGTCTGGGAATCTTATATATTATATTACAGTCTGTGGATATTATATATTACAGTCTGTGGATATTATATATTACAGTCGGTGGATATTATATATTACAGTCTATGGATATTATATATTACAGTCTATGGATATTATATATTACATATTACAGTCTGTGGATATTATATATTACAGTCTGTGGATATTATATATTATATATTACAGTTTGTGGATATTATATATTACAGTTTGTGGATATTATATATTATATATTACAGTTTGTGGATATTATATATTACAGTCTGTGGATATTATATATTACAGTCTGTGGATATTATGTATTATATATTACAGTTTGTGGATATTATATATTACAGTTTGTGGATATTATATATTATATATTACAGTCTGTGGATATTATATATTACAGTCTGTGGATATTATGTATTATATATTACAGTCTGTGGATATTATATATTACAGTTTGTGGATATTATATATTATATATTACAGTTTGTGGATATTATATATTACAGTCTGTGGATATTATATATTACAGTCTGTGGATATTATATATTACAGTCTGTGGATATTATGTATTACAGTCTGAGGATATTATATATTACAGTCGGTGGATATTATATATTATATATTACAGTTTGTGGATATTATATATTACAGTCGGTGGATATTATATTTTAAATATTACAGTAAGTGGATATTATATATTACAGTCTGAGGATATTATATATTACAGTCGGTGGATATTATATGTTAGAGACACGGCCGTCCCACGACTTACTGTTAGAGACACGGCCGTCTCACGACTTACTGTTAGAGACAAGGCCGTCTCATGACTTACTGTTAGAGACACGGTCGTCTCACGACTTACTGTTAGAGACACGGCCATCTCACAACTTACTGTTAAAGACACGGCCGTCCCACGACTTACTGTTAGAGACACGGCCATCTCACGACTTACTGTTAGAGACACGGCCGTCTCACGACTTACTGTTAGAGACACGGCCGTCTCACGAATTACTGTTAGAGACACGGCCGTCTCACGACTTACTGTTAGAGACACGCCGTCTCACGACTTACTGTTAGAGACACGGTCGTCTCACGACTTACTGTTAGAGACACGGCCGTCCCACGACTTACTGTTAGAGACACGGCCGTCTCATGTAATACAGCAAGGAGATGGATATCGGTGGGTCAGGTAAGTGGAGATGTCTTTTGCGGTCCCGGCAGTTGAATCAATGTGGCGTGTCCTCGTGGCTGCGGCCCCGTACTCAAGTAACGTATGCCGTAGATAGTATGGCTCTGTATCCAAAATAGGGCTGGCTGATACGGCACTCTAAGGTATAAGCTGGACGCGTTTCAAGTCCTCCATAGGACTTTTCCTCAGCAGCTAAAGTGGTTCACGGCAGAGTCTCCAGCAGCGAACCTCTTGTATAGAGAACTAAGTACAGACACATCAACAAGTGCATACACAGTATCTGTCTCTACAAAGGAGACTTCTTACCATTGTACTATCAGCCTTGGATTACAAAGTGCCGTCCTCTCATTCATTTATGACATTTGGCTGGATTACAGATGCAAAGTATATACCTCATTTATATATTAACTATACTTATTGTATTTTATCTTTTATTTTTTGCCCTCTGCAATATTTATGCTATTACCTTGATTTTATTGTATAATCGCTAACTCACAAGGGCCCTGTGATATTGGCACACACTATATATATTTAATAAATTAATACATTATTTTAACCAAATATTCAAGACCCTGAGCCTCAATATATATTTCCATTATTTATTTTCAATTGACACCGTGGGTATCAGGTGCCATTTGGGCGGCTCGGGTCATTGGGAACTAGGTGATTTAGAGCCTCTCCTATACTATGTATTATATATTACAGTCTGTGGATATTATATATTACAGTCGGTGGATATTATATATTATATATTACAGTCTGTGGATATTATATATTACAGTCTGTGGATATTATATATTATATATTACAGTCTGTGGATATTGTATATTACACATTACAGTCTGTGGATATTATATATTGTATATTACAGTCTGTGGATATTATATATTACAGTCTGTGGATATTATATATTACAGCCTGTGGATATTATATATTACAGTCTGTGGATATTATATATTACACATTACAGTCTGTGGATATTATATATTACAGTCTGTGAATATTATATATTACAGTCTGTGGATATTATATATTACAGTCTGTGGATATTATTTATTGTATATTACAGTCTGTGGATATTATATATTACAGTCTGTGGATATTATATATTACAGTCGGTGGATATTATATATTACAGTCTGTTGATATTATATATTATACATTACAGTCTGTGGATATTATATATTACAGTCTGTGGATATTATATATTACAGTCTGTGGATATTATATATTATAGTCTGTAGATATTATATATTACAGTCGGTGGATATTATATATTACAGTCTGTTGATATTATATATTATACATTACAGTCTGTGGATATTATATATTACAGTCGGTGGATATTATATATTATATATTACAGTCTGTGGATATTATATATTACAGTCTGTTGATATTATATTATACATTACAGTCTGGATATTATATATTACAGTCTGTGGATATTATATATTACAGTCTGTGGATATTATATATTACAGTCTGTGGATATTATATATTACAGTCGGTGGATATTATACATTACAGTCTGTGGATATTATATATTACAGTCTGTGGATATTATATATTACAGTCTGTTGATATTATATATTATACATTACAGTCTGTGGATATTATATATTACACATTACAGTCTGTGGATATTATATATTACAGTCGGTGGATATTATATATTACAGTCTGAGGATATTATATATTACAGTCTGTTGATATTATATATTATACATTACAGTCTGTGGATATTATATATTACACATTACAGTCTGTGCATATTATATATTACAGTCTGTGGATATTATATATTACACATTATAGTCGGTGGATTTTATATATTATATATTACAGTCTGTGGATATTATATATTACACATTACAGTCTGTGGATATTATATATTACAGTCTGTGGATATTATATATTACAGTCGGTGGATATTATATATTACAGTCTGTTGATATTATATATTATACATTACAGTCTGTGGATATTATATATTACAGTCTGTGGATATTATATATTACAGTCTGTGGATATTATATATTATAGTCTGTGGATATTATATATTACAGTCGGTGGATATTATATATTACAGTATGTTGATATTATATATAATACATTACAGTCTGTGGATATTATATATTACAGTCTGTTGATATTATATTATACATTACAGTCTGTGGATATTATATATTACAGTCGGTGGATATTATATATTATATATTACAGTCTGTGGATATTATATATTACAGTCTGTTGATATTATATTATACATTACAGTCTGTGGATATTATATATTACATTACAGTCTGTGGATATTATATATTACAGTCGGTGGATATTATATATTACAGTCTGAGGATATTATATATTACAGTCTGAGGATATTATATATTACAGTCTGTTGATATTATATTATACATTACAGTCTGTGGATATTATATATTATATATTACAGTCTGTGGATATTATATTGTACATTACAGTCTGGATATTATATATTACAGTCTGTGGATATTATATATTACAGTCTGTGGATATTATATATTACAGTCTGTGGATATTATATATTACAGTTGGTGGATATTATATATTACAGTCGGTGGATATTATATATTACACATTACAGTCTGTGGATATTATATATTATATATTACAGTCTGTGGATATGATATATTACAGTCTGTTGATATTATATATTATACATTACAGTCTGTGGATATTATATATTACACATTACAGTCTGTGGATATTATATATTACAGTCGGTGGATATTATATATTACAGTCTGAGGATATTATATATTACAGTCTGTTGATATTATATATTATACATTACAGTCTGTGGATATTATATATTACACATTACACTCTGTGGATATTATATATTACAGTCTGTGGATATTATATATTACAGTCTGTGGATATTATATATTACACATTATAGTCGGTGGATTTTATATATTATATATTACAGTCTGTGGATATTATATATTACACATTACAGTCTGTGGATATTATATATTACAGTCTGGGGATCTTATATATTATATTACAGTCTGTGGATATTATATATTACAGTCTGTGGATATGATATATTACAGTCTGTGGATATTATATATTACAGTCGGTGGATATTATATATTACAGTCTATGGATATTATATATTACAGTCTATGGGTAGTATATATTACATATTACAGTCTGTGGATATTATATATTACAGTCTATGGATATTATATATTATATATTACAGTCTGTGGATATTATATATTACAGTCTGTGGATATTATATATTATATATTACAGTCTGTGGATATTATATATTACAGTCTGTTGATATTATATTATACATTACAGTCTGGATATTATATATTACAGTCTGTGGATATTATATATTACATTACAGTCTGTGGATATTATATATTATATATTACAGTCTGTGGATATTATATTATACATTACAGTCTGGATATTATATATTACAGTCTGTGGATATTATATATTACAGTCTGTGGATATTATATATTACAGTCTGTGGATATTATATATTACAGTCGGTGGATATTATATATTACAGTCTGTGGATATTATATATTACAGTCTGTTGATATTATATATTATACATTACAGTCTGTGGATATTATATATTACACATTACAGTCTGTGGATATTATATATTACAGTCGGTGGATATTATATATTACAGTCTGAGGATATTATATATTACAGTCTGTTGATATTATATATTATACATTACAGTCTGTGGATATTATATATTACACATTACAGTCTGTGCATATTATATATTACAGTCTGTGGATATTATATATTACACATTATAGTCGGTGGATTTTATATATTATATATTACAGTCTGTGGATATTATATATTACACATTACAGTCTGTGGATATTATATATTACAGTCTGTGGATATTATATATTACATATTACAGTCTGTGGATATTATATATTACAGTCTGTGGATATTATATATTACAGTCGGTGGATATTATATATTACAGTCTGTTGATATTATATATTATACATTACAGTCTGTGGATATTATATATTACAGTCTGTGGATATTATATATTACAGTCTGTGGATATTATATATTATAGTCTGTGGATATTATATATTACAGTCGGTGGATATTATATATTACAGTCTGTTGATATTATATATAATACATTACAGTCTGTGGATATTATATATTACAGTCTGTTGATATTATATTATACATTACAGTCTGTGGATATTATATATTACAGTCGGTGGATATTATATATTATATATTACAGTCTGTGGATATTATATATTACAGTCTGTTGATATTATATTATACATTACAGTCTGTGGATATTATATATTACATTACAGTCTGTGGATATTATATATTACAGTCGGTGGATATTATTTATTACAGTCTGAGGATATTATATATTACAGTCGGTGGATATTATATATTACAGTCTGTTGATATTATATTATACATTACAGTCTGTGGATATTATATATTATATATTACAGTCTGTGGATATTATATTGTACATTACAGTCTGGATATTATATATTACAGTCTGTGGATATTATATATTACAGTCTGTGGATATTATATATTACAGTCTGTGGATATTATATATTACAGTTGGTGGATATTATATATTACAGTCGGTGGATATTATATATTACACATTACAGTCTGTGTATATTATATATTATATATTACAGTCTGTGGATATTATATATTATACATTACAGTCTGTGGATATTATATATTACACATTACAGTCTGTGGATATTATATATTACAGTCGGTGGATATTATATATTACAGTCTGAGGATATTATATATTACAGTCTGTTGATATTATATATTATACATTACAGTCTGTGGATATTATATATTACACATTACACTCTGTGGATATTATATATTACAGTCTGTGGATATTATATATTACAGTCTGTGGATATTATATATTACACATTATAGTCGGTGGATTTTATATATTATATATTACAGTCTGTGGATATTATATATTACACATTACAGTCTGTGGATATTATATATTACAGTCTGGGGATCTTATATATTATATTACAGTCTGTGGATATTATATATTACAGTCTGTGGATATGATATATTACAGTCTGTGGATATTATATATTACAGTCGGTGGATATTATATATTACAGTCTATGGATATTATATATTACAGTCTATGGATAGTATATATTACATATTACAGTCTGTGGATATTATATATTACAGTCTATGGATATTATATATTATATATTACAGTCTGTGGATATTATATATTACAGTCTGTGGATATTATATATTATATATTACAGTCTGTGGATATTATATATTATATATTACAGTTTGTGGATATTATATATTACAGTCGGTGGATATTATATATTATATATTACAGTTTGTGGATATTATATATTACAGTCTGTGGATATTATATATTATATATTACAGTTTGTGGATATTATATATTACAGTCTATGGATATTATATATTATATATTACAGTCTGTGGATATTATATATTACAGTCTGTGGATATTATAAATTATATATTACAGTCTGTGGATATTATATATTATATATTACAGTTTGTGGATATTATATATTACAGTCGGTGGATATTATATATTATATATTACAGTTTGTGGATATTATATATTACAGTCTGTGGATATTATATATTACAGTCTGTGGATATTATATATTACAGTCTGTGGATATTATATATTACAGTCTGAGGATATTATATATTACAGTCGGTGGATATTATATATTATATATTACAGTCTGAGGATATTATATATTACAGTCGGTGGATATTATATATTATATATTACAGTCTGTGGATATTATATATTACAGTCGGTGGATATTATATTTTAAATATTACAGTAAGTCGATATTATATATTACAGTCTGAGGATATTATATATTACAGTCGGTGGATATTATATATTATATATTAAAGTCTGTGGATATTATATATTACAGTCTGAGGATATTATATTTTACAGTCTGTGGATATTATATATTATATATTACAGTCTGTGGATATTATATATTATATTTTACAGTCGGTGGATATTATATATTACAGTCTGTGGATATTATATATTACAGTCGGTGGATATTATATATATTACAGTCAGTGGATATTATATATTACAGTCTGTGGATATTATATATTACAGTCTGAGGATATTATATATTACACATTACAGTCTGTGGATATTATATATTACAGTCTGTGGATATTATATATTATATATTACAGTCTGTGGATATTATATATTATAGTCGGTTGATATTATATATTACAGTCAGTGGATATTATATATTATACATTACAGTCTGGATATTATATATTATATATTACAGTCAGTGGATATTATATATTACAGACTGTGGATATTATAGATATTACAGTCTGTGGATATTATATATTATATATTACAGTCTGAGGATATTATATATTATATATTACAGTCTGTGGATATTATATATTATATATTATAGTCTGTGGATATTATATATTACAGTCTGAGGATATTATATATTACAGTCGGTGGATATTATATATTACAGTCTGTGGATATTATATGTTACACATTACAGTCTGTGGATATTATATATTACAGTCTGTGGATATTATATATTACAGTCTGAGGATATTATATATTACAGTCGGTGGATATTATATATTATATATTACAGTTTGTGGATATTATATATTACAGTCTGAGGATATTATATATTACAGTCTGTGGATATTATATATTACAGACTGAGTATATTATATATTATATATTACAGTCTGAGGATATTATATATTATATATTACAGTCTGTGGATATTATATATTATATATTACAGTTTGTGGATATTATATATTACAGTCTGTGGATATTATATATTATATATTACAGTTTGTGGATATTATATATTACAGTCGGTGGATATTATATATTATATATTACAGTCTGTGGATATTATATATTACAGTCTGAGGATATTATATATTACAGTCTGAGGATATTATATATTATATATTACAGTCTGTGGATATTATATATTACAGTCTGTGGATATTATATATTACAGTCGGAGGATATTATATATTACAGTCTGAGGATATTATATATTATATATTACAGTTTGTGGATATTATATATTACAGTCGGTGGATATTATATATTATATATTACAGTCTGTGGATATTATATATTACAGTCTGAGGATATTATATATTACAGTCGGAGGATATTATATATTATATATTACAGTCTGTGGATATTATAAATTACAGTCTTTGGATATTATATATTATATATTACAGTCTGAGGATATTACATATTATATATTACAGTCTGTGGATATTATATATTACAGTCTGAGGATATTATATATTATATATTACAGTCTGTGGATATTATATATTACAGTCTGTGGATATTATATATTACAGTCTGTGGATATTATATATTATATATTACAGTCTGAGGATATTATATATTACAGTCTGTGGATATTATATATTACAGTCGGTGGATATTATATATTCTATATTACAGTCTGTGGATATTATATATTATATATTACAGTCTGTGGATTTCATATATTACAGTCGGTGGATATTATATATTACAGTCTGTGGATATTAAATATTATATATTACAGTCGGTGGATATTATATATTACAGTCTGTGGATATTATATATTACAGTCGGTGGATATTATATATTATATATTACAGTTTGTGGATATTATATATTACAGTCTGAGGATATTATATATTACAGTCTGTGGATATTATATATTACAGTCGGTGGATATTATATATTACAGTCTGTGGATATTAAATATTATATATTATATATTATATATTACAGTCTGTGGATATTATATATTACAGTCGGTGGATATTATATATTACAGTCTGTGGATATTATATATTACAGTCGGTGGATATTATATATTACAGTCTGTGGATATTAAATATTATATATTACAGTCGGTGGATATTATATATTACAGTCTGTGGATATTATATATTACAGTCTGAGGATATTATATATTACAGTCGGTGGATATTATATATTACAGTCTGTGGATATTATATATTACAGTCAGTGGATATTATATATTATATATTACAGTTTGTGGATATTATATATTACAGTCTGAGGATATTATATATTACAGTCTGTGGATACTATATATTACAGTCGGTGGATATTATATATTACAGTCTGTTGATATTATATTTTACAGTCTGTGGATATTAAATATTATATATTATATATTACAGTCGGTGGATATTATATATTACAGTCTGTTGATATTATATATTACAGTCTGTGGATATTAAATATTATATATTATATATTACAGTCGGTGGATATTATATATTACAGTCTGTGGATATTATATATTACAGTCGGTGGACATTATATATTACAGTCTGTGGATATTAAATATTATATATTACAGTCGGTGGATATTATATATTACAGTCTGTGGATATTATATATTACAGTCGGTGGATATTATATATTACAGTCTGTGGATATTATATATTACAGTCGGTGGATATTATATATTACAGTCTGTGGATATTAAATATTATATATTATATATTACAGTCGGTGGATATTATATATTACAGTCTGTGGATATTATATATTACAGTCTGTGGATATTAAATATTATATATTACAGTCGGTGGATATTATATATTACAGTCTGTGGATATTATATATTACAGTCTGAGGATATTATATATTACAGTCGGTGGATATTATATATTACAGTCTGTGGATATTAGATATTACAGTCGGTGGATATTATATATTACAGTCTGTGGATATTAAATATTATATATTATATATTACAGTCGGTGGATATTATATATTATATATTACAGTCTGTGGATATTATATATTACAGTCTGTGAATATTATATATTACAGTCTGTGGATATTATATATTACAGTCGGTGGATATTATATATTACAGTCTGTGGATATTATATATTACAGTCTGTGGATATTATATATTACAGTCTGTGGATATTATATATTACAGTCGGTGGATATTATATATTACAGTCTGTGGATATTAAATATTATATATTATATATTACAGTCGGTGGATATTATATATTACAGTCTGTGGATATTATATATTACAGTCTGTGGATATTATATATTATATATTACAGTCTGTGGATATTATATATTACAGTCGGTGGATAATATATATTACAGTCTGTGGATATTATTTATTATATATTACAGTCGGTGGATATTATATATTACAGTCTGTGGATATTATATATTACAGTTGGTGGATATTATATATTACAGTCGGTGGATATTATATATTACTGTCGGTGGATATTATATATTACAGTTGGTGGAAATAGTTTATTACACATTACAGTCCCCCCATGTAGATATTTGATTGAGATGTTCCGCAATGTGAAGGGCACTTATAACATTCCTCATGTCGCCCTCAGGAATTCCATGGGTGCGATTTCTTCTTTGCACTGATATTTCGCTGCCTGCGGGGAACAATTCTGCCCACAACCTTCTCCATCCAAACTTCTCACCCCCCTCCGGACCCTCCAGCCTCATAATATTACGTAAACCTCCTGCCATATATACCTGACCGATCATGGACACCTAAAAACCAATAGTCCAATCTCTGTCAGCCAAACATTATCACTTCACCCTCAAGACCTGAGGGGGGCGGGAGCCATGTTTAATGGACCTCCCCTCTAACCTTCCCTTCAGCACAATCTATCCTCTCTTTTGGTAACCCCATAGCTGAGGTCTCCTATAGACCCCATTGCATTCCTTTACAAGCTGAGAAGCCCCACTATAATTCCCTCTGAGTCTGGTGAAGGTCTATAGATGTGAAAGGCTAAGCAGGTTGTTATTGAGATAAGTGTAAGGGAGGGGGGGCACATCCCCGTACCCAATGAGCACTAAGTCATCTATGTACCTGCTACACCACTGAAAATCATCTATAGAGGGACAGTGGCCTCTCAATAAGACAACATCATGGTGGACCACAAGGGGAGTAGATAAGATTTCTCATGGACTACAACAAAATGGCAGGTCAAATGTAGATACAGTTATATAAAGTCATCACCAAGGACCTTCATATCCTCAACAGAACGGGCCACTTATCTCTACAGGGGAACAAAGTTCCAACCGAGAGAGGACAACTACACGTTATTGTGGTGTCCCGGTACAGCACATGGTCCTGTACCCTTCCTAAGTCCCCTCAGGAAGAGTCCCTGCAGTCCATAGGGTTCTCCTGTAGGGCTTCCCCCCCTTGCTCATCAGTTACTGCTTCATATAAATGCATTATAAATGTATAGTGCATATTGTTCAGTGTATATAAAGTTGTACAAATGTATAGGACCTTCCTGGGTCATGTGATCTACTGTCATGTGATGTACCCAGAGTTCGCTGGGTACAGGACCTACAGGCTTTGCAACCAATGGGCTTTAGTCCAGCCCCCCTAGTATATAAGGGGCTGTAGTCTCTAAATTCTCTCTATTGATTCCGGGAGCACAATCTCAGCATATACTAAATTCATCTAATCTAGGCCAAAGCCTAAAGAACCTGCAGCCACTTCAAAACGTGAGTCATCAAGCTCTATCTACAATTCTAGTGACTACTATTCAACTCAAGCACACAATAAGTAGCCAAGAAAAAGATGTAGCCAGCTCACTGTTTGTAGTAGTCACTGTTTGAGCACTCGTAGATATAGATCCGGAAGCCAGGATAAAGCCGAGCCGTTACCCTGGTATATATGAAGTCATAAGAAGAAAGGTTCCAGCTCCCGAAAAAAATATTAAAAGTCCAAAATGTATTCAGTCCATATTAAAAACCAAAATCAAAACACCCTGTGTGGATAAAACCCCCGCGTCGACGCATTTCGGACTGGTTAGTCCTTAGTCATGGCACAGAAAAGGAATGATAACTGACCTTATATAGCCTTTGTAAGTAACACACGCTTCTAATGTTCACCTGGTTACCTCCCAGGATCTGGCGTCTGTCATCACTTACTGAGAGGAACCACGGTATCTTGGAGTAAATTAACCCATTCATATGCAAAAGGTATTGATCCATATTCATTATAGGTTATAATTCAGACCACAAGAAATGTGTATATCAGAAAAATGTCTTTTCTTCTTTCTCTTGGGCTATTTCTCTGCTCATTCTTAAATAAATGCATCAAATTCGGAAAAATCATATATGCGTAGGAAACAAAAAGCCACAATTGCATAAGACAGATGTATAGAAGATGATGTAATTAATAAAAATAAGATAGATCATTACGTGAATTTAAACCCTGTGGCTGGCGTGAATCCAGCCTCAGTATCCAGAAAGCTTCTCTTTTACAAACCGCGTGTGACCAATCACCTCCCCTTGGGGGGGGGGGGCGAGGTATCCGTTCTATTCCTGTCACCTGTATAGATTGTAATATGGAGTAGGCAAAAAGAACGGGGTTTTGTATGAGAGCGCTACTGTATATCGACGGGAGTCAGATGAAACAGAAAACAAGCCAGCACTTACGCAGGACTAACTTTTATTGGTAAAAGAAGTCAAAAGTGATACAGGACAACGCGTTTCGGTGCACACTAGTGCCTTCCTCAGGTCCACATATAAGGTTTTGTGTAGTCTTGGCCGGGAATCCTGCGGGCGGGCTGACAGCCCGCCCGCAGGATTCCCGGCCAGGACTACACAAAACCATATATATGTGGACCTGAGGAAGGCGCGAGTGTGCGCCGAAACGCGTTGTCCTGTTTTACCAATAAAAGTTAGTCCTGCGTAAGTGCTGGCTTGTTTTCTGTTTCATGAAAGCAGCACACTGTGACGATCCTAACTTTTCATACCCTGAACCACACATCAGAGGCCATACTGACCTCTCTACACATCCACTCAAGGTCAGTGCGTCACCTTGGGTGCTGGTGGGGGGTATTTGCACCATTTACTTATCATTCCAGAAATACTACACGAGGGAGCGCCCCGTTGTTTTTTCTCCGCCTTTTTCCTCTATACCTGTATAGATTGTGGGTCTCCCGCACGCATTTCTAATATGTGTCTGCCAAGACCAGATAATGCTCGGAAATCATCTCCTTGTTTAACATGGAAATGCTCATCGAAACGTTTCTTTCGTTTCCGAGAGGTGCGGCCTATGTATTGTACGTTACACTGGACGCAGATGGCTTAGTACACCACATGTGTGGTTTCACAGTTAATAAAAGAATTGATGTTGAATATTTTGCCATTCACCGGTGAATAAAACTGTTTGCTGGGTGTCATATGTTTACATAGGCTGCACCTCATACGTGAGCATTTATAGTTACCCTTGGGTTTCAGCCAACATTCATTTTTATTTTCTCTGAAATATGAAGTCTCCCCTCCAGTGATTTACCTTTCTTTGCTACAATTCTCACTCCATTGGTGAGGACCTTGCAGTTGTCCTCATTATCAGGACCTGCATCGCCGGTGAGAATGTCCCCTCACCACAGATCCTGGGGATCCTGAGCCGAGATCGCAACCGAGGAGTCGGATGTAAGTACGCCGACCGAAGCCGCTTTTTCTACTCCTTTATCCTCCTCCAGCCCTGACAGGGAACCCCTA
The DNA here is from genome assembly GCF_029499605.1 of Hyla sarda. Classification (NCBI taxonomy): domain Eukaryota; kingdom Metazoa; phylum Chordata; class Amphibia; order Anura; family Hylidae; genus Hyla; species Hyla sarda. Next base: position 8,776 of record NW_026610814.1, on the reverse strand, counting down.
GCGCAGAAGTCTGCACCTGCTAGCGCACGCACGCGGTCACCCCCCCCCTTCCACACTGGGCGTTCGGTGATGAGCCTGCGCTCGTACAGTACATGCGGGACCACGTCCTTCCCCAGCCAGGGAGGTCCCATCCACCGGTCCCCACAGCTGAGGCAGAAGGGGCCCACAGGGAGCCTGAAATTGCCGGCATCATTGAAAAGTTAAGGGCCCACCATAGAGAGAGATATGGGCCGAAAAGCCTCCCTTATGAAGTCCAGGCAGAGCAACAGAGGGACACTAAAAAGCTGGAAGCTCTATATATACGCATGCTGGACGATCCTCAAGAGGGGGAGCCACCCTTAGACCGCTGACGCGCCACAGTTGTTATATTTGACAAAGCGAGAGGCTTTGGTACCCTCCAGGACTGCTGGCATGGAGGGACCATGTTAGTCAATAGAAGGACCGTTCAGCGGGCCTACCTGCCTAGAAGATATCACTCCCTAGAGGGAAGGGAGATAGTAGAGTACACCCTAGTCAAGAATCTGCAGGATGAATGGGCTGCAGCCATAACTAGGCCCAAAAATCCAACTCAGATACCCTTCACATACTTCCCATCGGACGACTGGGACACAGATCCACACGGGATTCGGCCGATGAGGTTGCCAGATACAGCCTGTGAAGAAGTGTACAAAGTGCCCATCATGGATCCCAAGCACATGTCAAGGTCCAGTTCAGCATCATCTTTAACAGAGAACGTGCCTACTCCCTCTGAGGAGTTGAGGCCTAACCACTGGGCACCAACATATGTGCCTAGGCCTATCCGGAGCCGGAGGTGTGGCCTAATCTCTAGGCACCAACTGATGTGCCGCAGCCTAATCCACCTAAGGAGGTGAGGCCGAACCAACTGACACCAACTGTAGTACCAGTGGCCCCAGCCGATGCCATTAATGTTGTTGTGAGCGTGAACCCATCAGTGGCACAGTCCCGGCTCACAAATGTTTCTTGGGACACTATTGTAAACCCCATGAGGGAAGCCCAACCTCATGCTCCTTGCTATATGTCGCAAAGTAGGAAGCACGCTGATAGGAGAGGTTGGGAGGAAAGAAAATCCAACTTCTGAAATTGTTTTTCATTCACTAACTGTGTGGTGCACTAGTATCCTCTTGTTGTTACAGGTTTTCTTCAGTTCTGCAAAATATAAATGATAAAGTGTCTGGCAGGACTATGCCAAGAAGTTCTCCTGTTTATAACGTACCACCTTCATAAGTTTGTGCCCGGCCCCTGGCCGAGAGACTGAGGAAATCCTAGTAAGTTTGGGCCCGGCATAGCCGTGTTTTCATTCTGGACTCCATAATGTAGGTGGACTGTAGAGACTTACATGACTGTTAATGTAAAAGTTATAATAGTAATATATTTTTGAGCACCAAATTTTGCCACAAAATGTCACCTGAATATCTCAAGTGTTGTGCTGCTAGCATGTAACCTTTGTATTCCAAGCAAATAAAATTATGGTTACATAAAATTTCAAAAATGTAAATGGTTTACTGTACAGAAATATAAAATTTCTAAAATGATAAAAGTACATAATTCATGTACGGAAGTAAAGAAAGAAAATATTTTTCTTCTAGGTGTTATAGTGTTTTCATAAAGGTGCTCTCCCAGCTTCTCTGGAAGTAACAATAAACGCCACCCTTCACTAGCACCTAATCAGCCAGATAACCATCAGATATCAAGAATGACTTCACGTTCATAAAATTCAGTGTATACATAATTCAGTACATACCAATCCAATTAGTGTACATTCACAAAGTCTAGTACACATAACTCATAAGCAAATAAGAAAATGAGTCTTAGGGACTGTAACCTGTTTATTTCCAGTCCATACCACTGTTATGCACAAATGTCATGTACTAATATGTTCTTTCTTATCTCTGCGTGTTCAGGATGCTTTTGTGGCCAGAAGGTATTCCTGTAGCTAACTAAAAAATACACGTATCCAGAAAGGTAACAGTAAATGTAATTGTTATCTAGATCCAGAGTTCTAGGGGTAAGTGTGTAGTACCGATAGACCCTAGTAGCGAAGGCATTGGGCAGAAAGCCTCAGGCAACCCAATCCACAACCAGTGTATAACTAATGGAAATAATATGTGGTATCAAATATATGTCAATAAAAGGGGTAACAGTGAGATTAATTTCAGTATGTAGGAGCATCACAGTCATTATACATACTTCATGTCAAGTGTCAGTCAGAGATTTCATAGTCAAATATCTACATGTCAGTCAAATGTCATGTGTTGATAAAGTTTTCAGTTATAGAAGGATGTTATAGCTAGTATATAACAAATTATATCTCATGCATAGTCATTAGAGATGCATAATCTAATAAACTAAAGTAGAATGGAGATACCAAAGGTATGAAAATGTAATATAACACAATTGTCATGTTATTGGTGTTATTGCTAGTATTATTAGTAAAAAAAAAAAAGAGAAACTTATTTATCCCATCCTGTTTGTGAATAAGTTCCACACAGAGACTCTATATATTTTTTCATCATTTTGGTTATCATCAACCTGAACTTGGAAATTTGGATTAATGCTTCAGGACTGCATCCGGCCCTCTGGCCCTTTCATTCCTCTCCCTAAGGGGACATACGTTGGGGATGACTTTTATTAAGTAAGGGGGTTATCATTAAAGGTGTCCACAACCAACATGAAGTCCATTAATATGGCCCAGCCATAACAGAGCCCCTCCCCCAGAGAACTAATACCTGACACAACTGTGTAAAAGAGTCAGTGTAGAGGTGTCAGTCAGAGTGTAGAGGGGTCAGTCACTGTGTAGAGGAGTCAGACACTGTGTAGAGGAGTCAGTCACTGTATAGAGGGTTATGGAGAGAAAGAGGAGGCCCTTAGGTCCGGCACTGCTTGGTCCACATCTGCAATCTGAAGAAGGGATATGCTAATCCCGAAACGCGTTATTGCTCGCATGCATTTGGACAATTGTTTTATTTATTATTTTTAAATAAACCACTTTTAACCTCCATCACTATTTCGACTGAACCTTTGTGGACCAAGCAGCGCCGGACCTAAGGGCCTCCTCTTTCTCTCCATAATCCATTATCCAACGGGTTCCTGCATAGGATACCAGTCAAGGCACCTCGGCTGCAGCACGGACACTTCCAACACCCCTGGAAACGGGGAGATACGCATAACCCTCAAGAGGGTCACCAGGTGAGAGTTTACCCTGCCAGGGTTTCCAACTGGGGTCCGTTGTTTTACGGTATCACACGAGGCGCTGTCCTCTCTCCATTTTTTCTCTCTCTCTACTGTATAGAGGGGTCAGTCACCGTGTAGAGGAGTCAGTCACCGTGCAGAGGAGTCAGTCACCGTGTAGAGGGGTAGGTCACCGTGTAGAAGGGTCAGTCACTGTGTAGAGGAGTCAGTCACTGTGTAGAGGAGTCAGTCACCGTGTAGAGGAGTCAGTCACCGTGTAGAGGAGTCAGTCACTGTGTAGAGGGGTCAGTCACTGTGTAGTGGAGTCAGTCACTGTGTAGAGGAGTCAGTCACTATGTAGAGGAGTCAGTCAATGTGTAGAAGGGTCAGTCACCGTGTAGAGGGGTCAGTCACTGTGTAGAGGAGTCAGTCACTGTATAGAGGGGTCAGTCACCGTGTAGAGGGGTCAGTCACCGTGTAGAGGAGTCAGTCACCGTGTAGAGGAGTCAGTCACTGTATAGAGGGGTCAGTCACCGTGTAGAGGGGTCAGTCACTGTGTAGAGCAGTCAGTCACTGTATAGAGGGGTCAGTCACTGTGTAGAAGGGTCAGTCACCGTGTAGAGGAGTCAGTCACCGTGTAGAGGAGTCAGTCACTGTATAGAGGGGTCAGTCACCGTGTAGAGGAGTCAGTCACCGTGTAGAGGTGTCAGTCACCGTGTAGAGGAGTCAGTCAATGTGTAGAGGGGTCAGTCACCATGTAGAGGGGTCAGTCACCGTGTAGAGGGGTCAGTCACTGTGTAGAGGAGTCAGTCACTGTGTAGAGGGGTCAGTCACCGTGTAGAGGAGTCAGTCACCGTGTAGAGGGGTCAGTCACTGTGTAGAGGAGTCAGTCACCGTGTAGAGGAGTCAGTCACCGTGTAGAGGAGTCAGTCACTGTGTAGAGGAGTCAGTCACTGTAAAGAAGGGTCAACCACTGTGTAGAGGAGTCAGTCACTGTATAGAGGGGTCAGTCACTGTGTAGAGGGGTCAGTCACCGTGTAGAGGAGTCATTCACCGTGTAGAGGGGTCAGTCACCGTATAGAGGAGTCAGTCACCGTGTAGAGGAGTCAGTCACTGTGTAGAGGAGTCAGTTACTGTGTAGAGGAGTCAGTCACTGTGTAGAGGAGTCAGTCAATGTGTAGAGGGGTCAGTCACTGTGTAGAGGAGTCAGTCACTGTGTAGAGGGGTCAGTCACTGTGTAGAGGAGTCAGTCACTGTGTAGAGGGGTCAGTCACTGTGTAGAGGGGTCAGTCACTGTGTAGAGGAGTCAGTCACTGTGTAGAGGAGTCAGTCACTGTGTAGAGGGGTCAGTCACTGTGTAGAGGAGTCAGTCACTGTGTAGAGGGGTCAGTCACTGTGTAGAGGAGTCAGTCACTGTGTAGAGGAGTCAGTCACTGTGTAGAGGAGTCAGCCACTATGTAGAGGAGTCAGTCACTGTGTAGAGGAGTCAGTCACTGTGTAGAGGAGTCAGCCACCGTGTAGAGGGGTCAGTCACTGTGTAGAGGGGTCAGTCACTGTGTAGAGGGGTCAGTCACTGTGTAGAGGGGTCAGTCACTGTGTAGAGGGGTCAGTCACCGTGTAGAGGAGTCAGTCACCGTGTAGAGGAGTCAGTCATTGTGTAGAGGGGTCAGTCACTGTGTAGAGGGGTCAGTCACCGTGTAGAGGAGTCAGTCACCGTGTAGAGGAGTCAGTCACTGTGTAGAGGGGTCAGTCACTGTGTAGAGGAGTCAGTCACCGTGTAGAGGAGTGAGTCACCGTGTAGAGGAGTCAGTCACTGTGTAGAGGGGTCAGTCACTGTGTAGTGGAGTCAGTCACTGTGTAGAGGAGTCAGTCACTATGTAGAGGAGTCAGTCACCGTGTAGAGGGGTCAGTCACCGTGTAGAGGGGTCAGTCACTGTGTAGAGGAGTCAGTCACTGTATAGAGGGGTCAGTCACTGTGTAGAGGGGTCAGTCACCGTGTAGAGGAGTCAGTCACCGTGTAGAGGAGTCAGTCACTGTATAGAGGGGTCAGTCACTGTGTAGAGGAGTCAGTCACTGTGTAGAGGAGTCAGTCACTGTGTAGAGGTGTCAGTCACCATGTAGAGGAGTCAGTCAATGTGTAGAGGGGTCAGTCACCATGTAGAGGGGTCAGTCACCGTGTAGAGGGGTCAGTCACTGTGTAGAGGAGTCAGTCACTGTGTAGAGGGGTCAGTCACCATGTAGAGGAGTCAGTCACTATGTAGAGGAGTCAGTCACTGTGTAGAGGGGTCAGTCACCGTGTAGAGGGGTCAGTCACTGTGTAGAGCAGTCAGTCACTGTATAGAGGGGTCAGTCACTGTGTAGAAGGGTCAGTCACCGTGTAGAGGAGTCAGTCACCGTGTAGAGGAGTCAGTCACTGTATAGAGGGGTCAGTCACCGTGTAGAGGAGTCAGTCACTGTGTAGAGGTGTCAGTCACCGTGTAGAGGAGTCAGTCAATGTGTAGAGGGGTCAGTCACCATGTAGAGGGGTCAGTCACCGTGTAGAGGGGTCAGTCACTGTGTAGAGGAGTCAGTCACCGTGTAGAGGGGTCAGTCACCGTGTAGAGGAGTCAGTCACTGTGTAGAGGGGTCAGTCACCGTGTAGAGGAGTCAGTCACCGTGTAGAGGAGTCAGTCACCGTGTAGAGGAGTCAGTCACTGTGTAGAGGAGTCAGTCACTGTAAAGAAGGGTCAATCACTGTGTAGAGGAGTCAGTCACTGTATAGAGGGGTCAGTCACCGTGTAGAGGGGTCAGTCACCGTGTAGAGGAGTCATTCACCGTGTAGAGGGGTCAGTCACCGTATAGAGGAGTCAGTCACCGTGTAGAGGAGTCAGTCACTGTGTAGAGGAGTCAGTCACTGTGTAGAGGAGTCAGTCACTGTGTAGAGGAGTCAGTCAATGTGTAGAGGGGTCAGTCAATGTGTAGAGGGGTCAGTCACTGTGTAGAGGGGTCAGTCACTGTGTAGAGGGGTCAGTCACTGTGTAGAGGAGTCAGTCACTGTGTAGAGGGGTCAGTCACTGTGTAGAGGGGTCAGTCACTGTGTAGAGGAGTCAGTCACTGTGTAGAGGAGTCAGTCACTGTGTAGAGGGGTCAGTCACTGTGTAGAGGGGTCAGTCACTGTGTAGAGGGGTCAGTCACTGTGTAGAGGAGTCAGTCACCGTGTAGAGGAGTCAGTCAATGTGTAGAGGGGTCAGTCACCGTGTAGAGGGGTCAGTCACCGTGTAGAGGGGTCAGTCACTGTGTAGAGGGGTCAGTCACCGTGTAGAGGGGTCAGTCACCGTGTAGAGGGGTCAGTCACTGTGTAGAGGGGTCAGTCACCGTGTAGAGGAGTCAGTCACCGTGTAGAGGAGTCAGTCACTGTGTAGAGGAGTCAGTCACTGTAAAGAAGGGTCAATCACTGTGTAGAGGGGTCAGTCACCGTGTAGAGGAGTCATTCACCGTGTAGAGGGGTCAGTCACCGTATAGAGGAGTCAGTCACCGTGTAGAGGAGTCAGTCACTGTGTAGAGGAGTCAGTCACTGTGTAGAGGAGTCAGTCACTGTGTAGAGGAGTCAGTCAATGTGTAGAGGGGTCAGTCACTGTGTAGAGGAGTCAGTCACTGTGTAGAGGGGTCAGTCACTGTGTAGAGGAGTCAGTCACTGTGTAGAGGGGTCAGTCACTGTGTAGAGGGGTCAGTCACTGTGTAGAGGAGTCAGTCACTGTGTAGAGGAGTCAGTCACTGTGTAGAGGGGTCAGTCACTGTGTAGAGGAGTCAGTCACTGTGTAGAGGGGTCAGTCACTGTGTAGAGGGGTCAGTCACTGTGTAGAGGGGTCAGTCACTGTGTAGAGGGGTCAGTCACTGTGTAGAGGAGTCAGTCACTGTGTAGAGGGGTCAGTCACTGTGTAGAGGGGTCAGTCACTGTGTAGAGGAGTCAGTCACTGTGTAGAGGAGTCAGCCACTATGTAGAGGAGTCAGTCACTGTGTAGAGGAGTCAGTCACCGTGTAGAGGAGTCAGTCACCGTGTAGAGGGGTCAGTCACTGTGTAGAGGGGTCAGTCACTGTGTAGAGGGGTCAGTCACTGTGTAGAGGGGTCAGTCACTGTGTAGAGGAGTCAGTCACTGTAAAGAAGGGTCAGTCACTGTGTAGAGGGTTCAGTCACCACGGAAACCCATTTGATAATTTAGAGGTGCCCCAAGATGTTGTTGTATCCATCTGTACTTGGTCTACAGCGCCCCCATCCGTGGTGAGTTCTGAGGCCATGTTCACACATTCATGATTTGGGGCAGATTCTTTCTATCTCATATCTGTGGTCGGATATTTCTTCTCATCACAGCTGGTTCCATCCCCATGAGACCCATCAGACATTATTATTTATGGGACCATTAGGCTCTTAAGTTCTCCCAGACAAGGAGCTGGAGACCTGAGATGCCCCATCGGCCCCCCCTGAGATGCCCCATGGGACCCGCATGCCCATGAACCCCCCCCCCCCCGATGTACAGGGGACACTTATAGAATAAATAAATAAAAAACTATTAAACTGTTGTTGTCAAGTTGTGTACCGGGAGTGTCTCGGCTCAAAGATGGAGCAAGATAGCGTCTTCTCCCTTATGCATAGTATAAATGCGGCTGGCTACACCCCCCAGCACCCACCTCACCGCCCGAGAACCCACATTACCCCTCATGCACCCACCTCACTCCCAGCACCCTCCCCCCCTGCGCGTGCACCCACCTCCCCCCCTGTGCCCTCATCCTTGGTGGTTGCGGCACTTATCTGGTGTCTCCACGTTGCGATCTCCACTTACCAGCTTTATTCTCGCGTTTGCGCGGAGGGGAACTTGTGGTCTGGGCACACGTGTGAGGCTTTCGCTCTCGGTGGATGTGACGCAGGGGGTGAGGTGTCTCACAGAAGCTTTGGTGCGCTCCACCATGGCCGACCTGGTTGTGATGCTGCTGGTCTGGCGCTGGTCGCTGTTGTGGTGGCCCCGATGACCATCGTCTGGCCTTACGTGGTCCTTGTTACATGGTCCCTGTTATGGTGTCTGATGAAGTCCTTGTTATGTTGTCTGACGTCTCACATGGTCCCTGTTATGGTGTCTGACGCCTCACGTGGTCCCTGTTATGGTGTCTGACGCCTCACATGGTCCCTGTTATGGTGTCTGATGTAGTCCTTTTTTTGGTGTCTGATGTAGTCCTTGTTATGGTGTCTGATGTAGTCCTTGTTATGGTGTCTGATGTAGTCCTTGTTATGGTGTCTGATGTAGTCCTTGTTATGGTGTCTGATGTAGTCCTTGTTATGGTGTCTGATGTAGTCCTTGTTATGGTGTCTGATGTAGTCCTTGTTATGGTGTTTGACGCCTCACATGGTCCTTGTTATGGTGTCTGATGTAGTCCTTGTTATGGTGTCTGATGTAGTCCTTGTTATGGTGTCTGATGTAGTCCTTGTTATGGTGTCTGATGTAGTCCCTGTTATGGTGTCTGATGTAGTCCTTGTTATGTTGTCTGACGCCTCACATGGTCCCTGTTATGGTGTCTCCTCACATGGGGAGTGACAGGAAAACCAGTGGGAAGTCTG